>NC_138038.1:30544258-30735274 GCF_964106645.2 Podarcis pityusensis
TGAGAGCTTTGGCTTGTTCCAGCCTGCTTCTAGCTACTTTCTTATCTGCATTCCCTTTTAGTTTCAACAAGAGGAGGGGGAGTCGGCAGGTGCCAGCTCTCCTCTGCCTGAGAGAAATCCGAGCCTCTCTGCTGCTGGCTGGTGTCTAACTCAGGCTGGAAATTCTGGCTTTGGGCAGGTGTGATCATGACCATGAGGAATACCACTCATTGGCAAAGAGTGCCTCTTAAAACCAGCACCTGTGGGATAAGTAGTAACTGTATGTCTGAATGTTTCCTGATGCTTTTGCACTGCACCCAGATGGAGTTTCTTCACGTTTTATAAACCTTTTTGTAAAGCCTCTCCTTCTTGCAGAGGGGAGGAGTTGTGAGTGGGAGCCGTTTCCCACATGCAGGGGGCGTTCCGGCCCCTGCCTAGCTGTCCCGGCTGCCACGCCATGCCCCCTGGCAGCCAACCAATCAGGTCGATGCTTGGGGGCGGGGTTTAGCTGCTCAAATGCCGCCACAGCAGCATTTCCCCTTCATTGCGTTGCTGGTTTTCGTCGGATCACCCACCCACCCTCCCTTCAGTTCATTCCTTGTTTCTTGACATTGCTATGGACCTTTGGTTGGTCGCCTTGGTTGTCCAAGGGGCCTGGTAGGAATTTTTATCCAACTGTCAAAATGGCACCGGCCCACTTGGTTTTTCGTCTACCTTGTAACAAATCGTCACAACTTTTTAGGTATTGGAGGTTAGGCACTGGAATATGTTTGTGTATTTGCAGGGCAGGGTATGGCCACCGCCTACCTCTCCACTTTATGGGTATTCCAGTAAAGGAATCTGGTAGTCGTGGATCCTGTCTGATGCCCCTGCTGGTGGCTAGGGCCATGGCATGACCCCCGGTGACATCAGGGGGAGCTTTCAGTTGTATTTGCATCAACAGGCTCCTCCCACTGGTGGTTAACCCTGGTTAGACTCACACCTCCCTGAGGGGGGGGGGGGAGTCACGCTCTGTTGTTTGATGCAATGCCTAAGCCAATACATCTCACATGCTGTAATCAATAAAGTTGTGGTCTTTTTTAGCCCATTAACCTAATATACTGTGTCCCTGTGTCTTTCTTATCCTCAAGTGGGTGGTGGGTCCTTGAATCACAAAAGGAGCTACCTGAGCCTATAATAGGTTAAAGTGAGAATGAAACTATCAAAGCAAGTCCCACCTGCATGTCAACTCCACATGAGTAGTTCTGCAAGGAACTTCGAGTAGAGACATAAATGTGCCTTATTTTGTTTATTGTAAACCCTTGTATCCACTAAAGAACTCACACCTAGAAATAACCAATGATTTATTTATTCAAGAAAGATATGTTTAACTTTAGACAGGTCTGTTGCAAAGTCAGCAAGTGCAGGCCACAACCAATCACTGATACATCCATCCTCTCTAATATAGAGATGAAAGTGATCCTAGCTCCCTGGAATGTTAAGGGATGAACATAACCAGTAGATGGTAGAGGAAAGGTTTTGCCTTATTCTGCAGACAGGCAAGATTCAGAGGATGAAGATTGTATACTGATTGTGTGTTTATCACTGCCCTTCTGTTTCTCCTTCGAGCTGTCAGCCAATAAACAAAACTAAAGAGAAAAGGGTTTTTTGAAATATGCAATTTATTCTGCTGCTTCTATGGGATAAAGCTAGGATGAAGATGAGAACTTCTGAAATGCTGGGCATAGGGAGTCTTATCTTCCTGGTTTCTAAGTCATAAATTTAAGCAAAATGCAATCCTCAGTGTTCATGTGCAGCAGAGTACCTCTACAGGTTAATGGTGACTCCAATTTTTCCCATCAGTTTGCAATGTGTTCATCTGATACTCCCTGCACATTTGGAGTTAGGAAGTCTGTTGCCTTTTCAAAGGCTTTTGGGGACATAATGAAATTAAGGGGGGGGGGGTGCAGGAATCCTTTCTGTTTGGGATATTAGACAATGAAATCCCAAGGAATCCCTCAATGACTATAGCAGCAGAAATGAAATGAAGGAAGAATGGTTGATGAAAATCTTGGAATATGCAGAGATGGCAGAATTGATGGCACTGAAGTGTAAGATAACAGCAGAATATATGTACAAACATGTTAGAGGGAATTAAATTAGATAAGACAAAACCTTAAAATGCAATTGTATGTAATCTGAGTTATAAACATCGATGTTGGGTGAGTGGGAAGTCACTAGTTTTGCTGGATTGGAATATAATTGTTGAGTAACAAATGTAACTTTGGATATGGAAAAAAGAACAAAATACTATTACAAAAAAGAGAGAGACTGTTGCCTTCCATTGCAATGGACAAGAAAGATGTTATATCAAGAGCTATACATAGTTCACCAGGAGCTGATTCTTGTATCAAAGGTGCAAGCAGGACAAACACTCTGAACCATTAACATGAGCCAGGCAAAAGTCAGGGAAAACACATACCCTCCAACATTCCTCTGATGAAAATAGGGACATTTTGGAGGGTAAAGGTAAAGGTAGCCCTGGCCGTTATGTTCAGTCGTGGATAGGCAACCACAATTAGGTGTAGTGGTGTAAGTGTGGGTTAAAATGTTTCCCATTGCTTTACTCCAAAGACCGACTGGGAGGAAGGTCAGTTGGAGCCCTTCTTACCTGGCCCTTGCTCCACCCCCCAGCCTGCAGCTGATTGGCTAGCCAGGGAGGGAGTAGAACGATGGCCTGCATGCAGAGGGGCATCACCCTGGCACAGGAAGCCTGAGCCGGGTTGCAAACCCCGCCCACTGCTAAAGGTGTGAGCGGTAATTCCCATTGCTTTACTTTTCCATAGAAAATTCATTCATTCGACTTATTACAGTTATTACACCTTAGGTGAAATACAATAAAATTCAGATTAAGCAAAACAACAACCACAGCAATTCTATGCCACCTTTCATCTGCGGATCACAGGGCAGTTTACAATATAAAAACACAAAAATACACAATAGAGTAACAGACAAAAACAACAACCCCACCCACTTTTAAAGGCCATAGATTATTGAATTAGCCCAAGGCCTGGGCAGCATAGCCCAAAGTCACTTATGATGGGAGCTAGAGAAAAAGCATGCAGAGGGCCTTAAACTTTACTATGAGGCTGCCTGTATAACATGGTTGGGTGATTGGATAAAATTGGATAACACCGATTTACTAGTTTTAGAAGGGTTTGGAAATAGACACTCGCGGGACTGAAATAAACTGCATAATGTTTATTAAAAATCATTCATTTTGGATTTAAGAACATTGAACAAATATATTACAACAATTGAAGGATGTATATTTAATTAAATTTTGAATAGTATTATTACATAGTATTAAGTACACAGAATGTAAACATGACAAATGCATAAATATACAGAAAATATAGAGAAACCAGAAGAAGGAAGGAGGGAAGTACAAACTTGTTTAGAGTTAAAGTATTAAGGTTAAAAGGAATAAGGTATATATTATGTATTATGATGGTGAAATTTGTAAAATCTCTAAAACCAATAAAGATCATAAAAAAGCATGCAGAGGGCTGCAGGGCAAAGACAGATATTTTAAGCACTACACCAATTTTCACAATTTGCAATATAAGCAATGTACCCCTTCTAGATCAATTGAGAAAACAAAGCTAAATCTATTTAGCTGCTTCAAAGTTTCCTCATAGAATTTCAGGTTTTCTATAATTAGTTTTATCCTCTATACAGATATTATCCTTCACAAAATAAGACTGGAAAAGTTTTTCATAGAGGAGTGAGGCAAACACAGTAGCTTTGATAGAGCGTTTTTAATCTCCTTATTTCTCATGCTATAGATTACTGGATTCATCAAGGGTGGAACCATGGAATACATCACTGTAAATGCCAAATTTAGATATGGTGAGGTATTAGAGGTAGGCTTGAAGTACGCAAAGTATCCAGTAAATACAAATAGGGCATAAACTATGAGATGGGGAAGGCAGGTTGAGAAAGCCTTTCGCCTTCCTTCAGTTGAGGGGATTTTCAGCAACGCAGTGAAAATGTACACATAGGTTATAATGTTGAAGATAAAGCAGCCAATCCCAAAGACAGCACTTATAGCAATAGCTCCTATTTCCACTAGATACAAATCCGTGCAGGCCAGCTTAAGTAACTGCGGGATTTCACAAAAAAATTGATTGACTTCATTGGAACAAAAGGGGGATGCAAAGGTACCTCCAGTGTGTAACACTCCATAGAAAAAGCTGCTGATCCATACACTGCTAATCATTTGAATATAGGCTTGCCTATTCATCAGCATCCCATACTGCAATGGTTTGCAAATGGCAACATACCGATCATATGCCATGACTGTGAGAAGAAAGAAATCAGATGCCATAAATGACATGAACAATAGTACTTGTGCAACACACCCAGAGTAGGAAATGTACCTGGTATTCATGAGGGAATTGAGCATGGATTTGGGATTAATGACTGAAACTTGTCCCAGGTCCTGCATGGCCAAGTTCAGCAGGAAGAAGTACATGGGGGTGTGCAGGTGGTGGTCAAAGGCTACTGCAGAGATGATGAGAAGATTCCCTGTGACAGTTGCCAAGTACAATACCAGGAATATAACGGAATGTAGAATTTGCAGTTCCCGAACTTCTGAGAATTCTAGGAGGAGAAATTCTGAAAAAGATGTTTGATTATCCATGCTCTGCTTCTTCACATTCATGTTGCTATGGAAGGAAGCAGAAACCAGCTGTTAAAAGGGGAGCCCATTTTATTTAGGATTGTTATAATTGTTATTATTTTTCATCCACTTTACTGTTGCCAACTGTAGACCACTGTGTTAAAAAATTATAGCAAATTCATGTAATCCAAGTTACACTTTGCTTTCTAGTGTGAAAGTATCTGAAAATATCCAGAAAATAGATGCAACACATGCTGAGGTACTTTGTGTTATGCAAGATTTGTGAACAAAGGTAGATAGTTGCTGGAGAGAGCGACTATCTGTGTAGGAGAGAATATGACAGTTAGGGAGAAAGAAGGAAGGAAGGATGACCAATACATTACTTTCATTGTAAGTGCAAGTGGAAAATATAGAATGGTATCTTACTTTTTTCTTCTTCATATGGTTCTCTCCAGTATGCTTCTCCAGTGAAATTAAATGGCTGCATATTTCTCCACCCATACCTGAAATTTTATAGCAATCCTCCAGCAGTTGGATTTATGATGACAATAAACATGAATCAACATGGGGAAGACACTTATTAATAATTCTCCTGTCTTTCTAGAGATTTACTCTCACAGGAATTCAACACACCTCAGCATTAGGGCTGTATAGAAACAATACTGCATTTTGTTTAGTTTTGCTAATTTGTTTGTTTTGGTTATCATAATAATATCAAAACTATGAAGGGAACTAATCATTCCACAACAGCTATATCAGATATACCCATCTGTATGAAATTCTTCTGACATGGATAGCTCTAACTATCAATGTTAATAATGAGTGTAATGAGTCCAGGCAGCTGGCTTGATAACACAGGACACCAGAGTAATTAACTTGAAGATTTATTGCAAACAAAGCAATTATCCTCAGGGCCCTCTCGCTGAGCGTCCATTAGTACACCCAAGTTGACCCTTCTGAGGAATGCTTCCAGTGTCTGCAGAATTTACTGAACCTATGAACCTTGTGTTTCTTGGTTTGTTTTCTGTCTAAAACCCTTCCCATTCATCAGCTTCTTGGGCTCACTGTGTCAACCAACTCCTCTTCTGGTGAAGAAAAGCTCTTTCTCTTGCTTTTTGTGCCTGCCTGAGAGCTTTGGCTTGTTCCAGCCTGCTTCTAGCTACTTTCTTATCTGCATTCCTTTTAGTTTCAACAAGAGGAGGGGGAGTCGGCAGGTGCCAGCTCTCCTCTGCCTGAGAGAAATCCGAGCCTCTCTGCTGCTGGCTGGTGTCTAACTCAGGCTGGAAATTCTGGCTTTGGGCAGGTGTGATCATGACCATGAGGAATACCACTCATTGGCAAAGAGTGCCTCTTAAAACCAGCACCTGTGGGATAAGTAGTAACTGTATGTCTGAATGTTCCTGATGCTTTTGCACTGCACCCAGATGGAGTTTCTTCACGTTTTATAAACCTTTTTGTAAAGCCTCTCCTTCTTGCAGAGGGGAGGAGTTGTGAGTGGGAGCCGTTTCCCACATGCAGGGGGCGTTCCGGCCCCTGCCTAGCTGTCCCGGCTGCCACGCCATGCCCCCTGGCAGCCAACCAATCAGGTCGATGCTTGGGGGCGGGGTTTAGCTGCTCAAATGCCGCCACAGCAGCATTTCCCCTTCATTGCGTTGCTGGTTTTCGTCGGATCACCCACCCACCCTCCCTTCAGTTCATTCCTTGTTTCTTGACATTGCTATGGACCTTTGGTTGGTCGCCTTGGTTGTCCAAGGGGCCTGGTAGGAATTTTTATCCAACTGTCAAAATGGCACCGGCCACTTGGTTTTTCGTCTACCTTGTAACAAATCGTCACAACTTTTTAGGTATTGGAGGTTAGGCACTGGAATATGTTTGTGTATTTGCAGGGCAGGGTATGGCCACCGCCTACCTCTCCACTTTATGGGTATTCCAGTAAAGGAATCTGGTAGTCGTGGATCCTGTCTGATGCCCCTGCTGGTGGCTAGGGCCATGGCATGACCCCCGGTGACATCAGGGGGAGCTTTCAGTTGTATTTGCATCAACAGGCTCCTCCCACTGGTGGTTAACCCTGGTTAGACTCACACCTCCCTGAGGGGGGGGGGAGTCACGCTCTGTTGTTTGATGCAATGCCTAAGCCAATACATCTCACATGCTGTAATCAATAAAGTTGTGGTCTTTTTTAGCCCATTAACCTAATATACTGTGTCCCTGTGTCTTTCTTATCCTCAAGTGGGTGGTGGGTCCTTGAATCACAAAAGGAGCTACCTGAGCCTATAATAGGTTAAAGTGAGAATGAAACTATCAAAGCAAGTCCCACCTGCATGTCAACTCCACATGAGTAGTTCTGCAAGGAACTTCGAGTAGAGACATAAATGTGCCTTATTTTGTTTATTGTAAACCCTTGTATCCACTAAAGAACTCACACCTAGAAATAACCAATGATTTATTTATTCAAGAAAGATATGTTTAACTTTAGACAGTCTGTTGCAAAGTCAGCAAGTGCAGGCCACAACCAATCACTGATACATCCATCCTCTCTAATATAGAGATGAAAGTGATCCTAGCTCCCTGGAATGTTAAGGGATGAACATAACCAGTAGATGGTAGAGGAAAGGTTTTGCCTTATTCTGCAGACAGGCAAGATTCAGAGGATGAAGATTGTATACTGATTGTGTGTTTATCACTGCCCTTCTGTTTCTCCTTCGAGCTGTCAGCCAATAAACAAAACTAAAGAGAAAAGGGTTTTTTGAAATATGCAATTTATTCTGCTGCTTCTATGGGATAAAGCTAGGATGAAGATGAGAACTTCTGAAATGCTGGGCATAGGGAGTCTTATCTTCCTGGTTTCTAAGTCATAAATTTAAGCAAAATGCAATCCTCAGTGTTCATGTGCAGCAGAGTACCTCTACAGGTTAATGGTGACTCCAATTTTTCCCATCAGTTTGCAATGTGTTCATCTGATACTCCCTGCACATTTGGAGTTAGGAAGTCTGTTGCCTTTTCAAAGGCTTTTGGGGACATAATGAAATTAAGGGGGGGGGGTGCAGGAATCCTTTCTGTTTGGGATATTAGACAATGAAATCCCAAGGAATCCCTCAATGACTATAGCAGCAGAAATGAAATGAAGGAAGAATGGTTGATGAAAATCTTGGAATATGCAGAGATGGCAGAATTGATGGCACTGAAGTGTAAGATAACAGCAGAATATATGTACAAACATGTTAGAGGGAATTAAATTAGATAAGACAAAACCTTAAAATGCAATTGTATGTAATCTGAGTTATAAACATCGATGTTGGGTGAGCGGGAAGTCACTAGTTTTGCTGGATTGGAATATAATTGTTGAGTAACAAATGTAACTTTGGATATGGAAAAAAGAACAAAATACTATTACAAAAAAGAGAAAGACTGTTGCCTTCCATTGCAATGGACAAGAAAGATGTTATATCAAGAGCTATACATAGTTCACCAGGAGCTGATTCTTGTATCAAAGGTGCAAGCAGGACAAACACTCTGAACCATTAACATGAGCCAGGCAAAAGTCAGGGAAAACACATACCCTCCAACATTCCTCTGATGAAAATAGGGACATTTTGGAGGGTAAAGGTAAACGTAGCCCTGACCGTTATGTCCAGTCGTGGATAGGCAACCACAATTAGGTGTAGTGGTGTAAGTGTGGGTTAAAATGTTTCCCATTGCTTTACTCCAAAGACCGACTGGGAGGAAGGTCAGTTGGAGCCCTTCTTACCTGGCCCTTGCTCCACCCCCCAGCCTGCAGCTGATTGGCTAGCCAGGGAGGGAGTAGAACGATGGCCTGCATGCAGAGGGGCATCACCCTGGCACAGGAAGCCTGAGCCGGGTTGCAAACCCCGCCCACTGCTAAAGGTGTGAGCGGTAATTCCCATTGCTTTACTTTTCCATAGAAAATTCATTCATTCGACTTATTACAGTTATTACACCTTAGGTGAAATACAATAAAATTCAGATTAAGCAAAACAACAACCACAGCAATTCTATGCCACCTTTCATCTGCGGATCACAGGGCAGTTTACAATATAAAAACACAAAAATACACAATAGAGTAACAGACAAAAACAACAACCCCACCCACTTTTAAAGGCCATAGATTATTGAATTAGCCCAAGGCCTGGGCAGCATAGCCCAAAGTCACTTATGATGGGAGCTAGAGAAAAAGCATGCAGAGGGCCTTAAACTTTACTATGAGGCTGCCTGTATAACATGGTTGGGTGAATGGATAAAATTGGATAACACCGATTTACTAGTTTTAGAAGGGTTTGGAAATAGACACTCGCGGGACTGAAATAAACCGCATAATGTTTATTAAAAATCATTCATTTTGGATTTAAGAACATTGAACAAATATATTACAACAATTGAAGGATGTATATTTAATTAAATTTTGAATAGTATTATTACATAGTATTAAGTACACAGAATGTAAACATGACAAATGCATAAATATACAGAAAATATAGAGAAACCAGAAGAAGGAAGGAGGGAAGTACAAACTTGTTTAGAGTTAAAGTATTAAGGTTAAAAGGAATAAGGTATATATTATGTATTATGATGGTGAAATTTGTAAAATCTCTAAAACCAATAAAGATCATAAAAAAGCATGCAGAGGGCTGCAGGGCAAAGACAGATATTTTAAGCACTACACCAATTTTCACAATTTGCAATATAAGCAATGTACCCCTTCTAGATCAATTGAGAAAACAAAGCTAAATCTATTTAGCTGCTTCAAAGTTTCCTCATAGAATTTCAGGTTTTCTATAATTAGTTTTATCCTCTATACAGATATTATCCTTCACAAAATAAGACTGGAAAAGTTTTTCATAGAGGAGTGAGGCAAACACAGTAGCTTTGATAGAGCGTTTTTAATCTCCTTATTTCTCATGCTATAGATTACTGGATTCATCAAGGGTGGAACCATGGAATACATCACTGTAAATGCCAAATTTAGATATGGTGAGGTATTAGAGGTAGGCTTGAAGTACGCAAAGTATCCAGTAAATACAAATAGGGCATAAACTATGAGATGGGGAAGGCAGGTTGAGAAAGCCTTTCGCCTTCCTTCAGTTGAGGGGATTTTCAGCAACGCAGTGAAAATGTACACATAGGTTATAATGTTGAAGATAAAGCAGCCAATCCCAAAGACAGCACTTATAGCAATAGCTCCTATTTCCACTAGATACAAATCCGTGCAGGCCAGCTTAAGTAACTGCGGGATTTCACAAAAAAATTGATTGACTTCATTGGAACAAAAGGGGGATGCAAAGGTACCTCCAGTGTGTAACACTCCATAGAAAAAGCTGCTGATCCATACACTGCTAATCATTTGAATATAGGCTTGCCTATTCATCAGCATCCCATACTGCAATGGTTTGCAAATGGCAACATACCGATCATATGCCATGACTGTGAGAAGAAAGAAATCAGATGCCATAAATGACATGAACAATAGTACTTGTGCAACACACCCAGAGTAGGAAATGTACCTGGTATTCATGAGGGAATTGAGCATGGATTTGGGATTAATGACTGAAACTTGTCCCAGGTCCTGCATGGCCAAGTTCAGCAGGAAGAAGTACATGGGGGTGTGCAGGTGGTGGTCAAAGGCTACTGCAGAGATGATGAGAAGATTCCCTGTGACAGTTGCCAAGTACAATACCAGGAATATAACGGAATGTAGATTTTGCAGTTCCCGAACTTCTGAGAATTCTAGGAGGAGAAATTCTGAAAAAGATGTTTGATTATCCATGCTCTGCTTCTTCACATTCATGTTGCTATGGAAGGAAGCAGAAACCAGCTGTTAAAAGGGGAGCCCATTTTATTTAGGATTGTTATAATTGTTATTATTTTTCATCCACTTTACTGTTGCCAACTGTAGACCACTGTGTTAAAAAATTATAGCAAATTCATGTAATCCAAGTTACACTTTGCTTTCTAGTGTGAAAGTATCTGAAAATATCCAGAAAATAGATGCAACACATGCTGAGGTACTTTGTGTTATGCAAGATTTGTGAACAAAGGTAGATAGTTGCTGGAGAGAGCGACTATCTGTGTAGGAGAGAATATGACAGTTAGGGAGAAAGAAGGAAGGAAGGATGACCAATACATTACTTTCATTGTAAGTGCAAGTGGAAAATATAGAATGGTATCTTACTTTTTTCTTCTTCATATGGTTCTCTCCAGTATGCTTCTCCAGTGAAATTAAATGGCTGCATATTTCTCCACCCATACCTGAAATTTTATAGCAATCCTCCAGCAGTTGGATTTATGATGACAATAAACATGAATCAACATGGGGAAGACACTTATTAATAATTCTCCTGTCTTTCTAGAGATTTACTCTCACAGGAATTCAACACACCTCAGCATTAGGGCTGTATAGAAACAATACTGCATTTTGTTTAGTTTTGCTAATTTGTTTGTTTTGGTTATCATAATAATATCAAAACTATGAAGGGAACTAATCATTCCACAACAGCTATATCAGATATACCCATCTGTATGAAATTCTTCTGACATGGATAGCTCTAACTATCAATGTTAATAATGAGTGTAATGAGTCCAGGCAGCTGGCTTGATAACACAGGACACCAGAGTAATTAACTTGAAGATTTATTGCAAACAAAGCAATTATCCTCAGGGCCCTCTCGCTGAGCGTCCATTAGTACACCCAAGTTGACCCTTCTGAGGAATGCTTCCAGTGTCTGCAGAATTTACTGAACCTATGAACCTTGTGTTTCTTGGTTTGTTTTCTGTCTAAAACCCTTCCCATTCATCAGCTTCTTGGGCTCACTGTGTCAACCAACTCCTCTTCTGGTGAAGAAAAGCTCTTTCTCTTGCTTTTTGTGCCTGCCTGAGAGCTTTGGCTTGTTCCAGCCTGCTTCTAGCTACTTTCTTATCTGCATTCCTTTTAGTTTCAACAAGAGGAGGGGGAGTCGGCAGGTGCCAGCTCTCCTCTGCCTGAGAGAAATCCGAGCCTCTCTGCTGCTGGCTGGTGTCTAACTCAGGCTGGAAATTCTGGCTTTGGGCAGGTGTGATCATGACCATGAGGAATACCACTCATTGGCAAAGAGTGCCTCTTAAAACCAGCACCTGTGGGATAAGTAGTAACTGTATGTCTGAATGTTCCTGATGCTTTTGCACTGCACCCAGATGGAGTTTCTTCACGTTTTATAAACCTTTTTGTAAAGCCTCTCCTTCTTGCAGAGGGGAGGAGTTGTGAGTGGGAGCCGTTTCCCACATGCAGGGGGCGTTCCGGCCCCTGCCTAGCTGTCCCGGCTGCCACGCCATGCCCCCTGGCAGCCAACCAATCAGGTCGATGCTTGGGGGCGGGGTTTAGCTGCTCAAATGCCGCCACAGCAGCATTTCCCCTTCATTGCGTTGCTGGTTTTCGTCGGATCACCCACCCACCCTCCCTTCAGTTCATTCCTTGTTTCTTGACATTGCTATGGACCTTTGGTTGGTCGCCTTGGTTGTCCAAGGGGCCTGGTAGGAATTTTTATCCAACTGTCAAAATGGCACCGGCCACTTGGTTTTTCGTCTACCTTGTAACAAATCGTCACAACTTTTTAGGTATTGGAGGTTAGGCACTGGAATATGTTTGTGTATTTGCAGGGCAGGGTATGGCCACCGCCTACCTCTCCACTTTATGGGTATTCCAGTAAAGGAATCTGGTAGTCGTGGATCCTGTCTGATGCCCCTGCTGGTGGCTAGGGCCATGGCATGACCCCCGGTGACATCAGGGGGAGCTTTCAGTTGTATTTGCATCAACAGGCTCCTCCCACTGGTGGTTAACCCTGGTTAGACTCACACCTCCCTGAGGGGGGGGGGGGAGTCACGCTCTGTTGTTTGATGCAATGCCTAAGCCAATACATCTCACATGCTGTAATCAATAAAGTTGTGGTCTTTTTTAGCCCATTAACCTAATATACTGTGTCCCTGTGTCTTTCTTATCCTCAAGTGGGTGGTGGGTCCTTGAATCACAAAAGGAGCTACCTGAGCCTATAATAGGTTAAAGTGAGAATGAAACTATCAAAGCAAGTCCCACCTGCATGTCAACTCCACATGAGTAGTTCTGCAAGGAACTTCGAGTAGAGACATAAATGTGCCTTATTTTGTTTATTGTAAACCCTTGTATCCACTAAAGAACTCACACCTAGAAATAACCAATGATTTATTTATTCAAGAAAGATATGTTTAACTTTAGACAGTCTGTTGCAAAGTCAGCAAGTGCAGGCCACAACCAATCACTGATACATCCATCCTCTCTAATATAGAGATGAAAGTGATCCTAGCTCCCTGGAATGTTAAGGGATGAACATAACCAGTAGATGGTAGAGGAAAGGTTTTGCCTTATTCTGCAGACAGGCAAGATTCAGAGGATGAAGATTGTATACTGATTGTGTGTTTATCACTGCCCTTCTGTTTCTCCTTCGAGCTGTCAGCCAATAAACAAAACTAAAGAGAAAAGGGTTTTTTGAAATATGCAATTTATTCTGCTGCTTCTATGGGATAAAGCTAGGATGAAGATGAGAACTTCTGAAATGCTGGGCATAGGGAGTCTTATCTTCCTGGTTTCTAAGTCATAAATTTAAGCAAAATGCAATCCTCAGTGTTCATGTGCAGCAGAGTACCTCTACAGGTTAATGGTGACTCCAATTTTTCCCATCAGTTTGCAATGTGTTCATCTGATACTCCCTGCACATTTGGAGTTAGGAAGTCTGTTGCCTTTTCAAAGGCTTTTGGGGACATAATGAAATTAAGGGGGGGGGGTGCAGGAATCCTTTCTGTTTGGGATATTAGACAATGAAATCCCAAGGAATCCCTCAATGACTATAGCAGCAGAAATGAAATGAAGGAAGAATGGTTGATGAAAATCTTGGAATATGCAGAGATGGCAGAATTGATGGCACTGAAGTGTAAGATAACAGCAGAATATATGTACAAACATGTTAGAGGGAATTAAATTAGATAAGACAAAACCTTAAAATGCAATTGTATGTAATCTGAGTTATAAACATCGATGTTGGGTGAGCGGGAAGTCACTAGTTTTGCTGGATTGGAATATAATTGTTGAGTAACAAATGTAACTTTGGATATGGAAAAAAGAACAAAATACTATTACAAAAAAGAGAGAGACTGTTGCCTTCCATTGCAATGGACAAGAAAGATGTTATATCAAGAGCTATACATAGTTCACCAGGAGCTGATTCTTGTATCAAAGGTGCAAGCAGGACAAACACTCTGAACCATTAACATGAGCCAGGCAAAAGTCAGGGAAAACACATACCCTCCAACATTCCTCTGATGAAAATAGGGACATTTTGGAGGGTAAAGGTAAACGTAGCCCTGACCGTTATGTCCAGTTGTGGATAGGCAACCACAATTAGGTGTAGTGGTGTAAGTGTGGGTTAAAATGTTTCCCATTGCTTTACTCCAAAGACCGACTGGGAGGAAGGTCAGTTGGAGCCCTTCTTACCTGGCCCTTGCTCCACCCCCCCAGCCTGCAGCTGATTGGCTAGCCAGGGAGGGAGTAGAACGATGGCCTGCATGCAGAGGGGCATCACCCTGGCACAGGAAGCCTGAGCTGGGTTGCAAACCCCGCCCACTGCTAAAGGTGTGAGCGGTAATTCCCATTGCTTTACTTTTCCATAGAAAATTCATTCATTCAACTTATTACAGTTATTACACCTTAGGTGAAATACAATAAAATTCAGATTAAGCAAAACAACAACCACAGCAATTCTATGCCACCTTTCATCTGCGGATCACAGGGCAGTTTACAATATAAAAACACAAAAATACACAATAGAGTAACAGACAAAAACAACAACCCCACCCACTTTTAAAGGCCATAGATTATTGAATTAGCCCAAGGCCTGGGCAGCATAGCCCAAAATCACTTATGATGGGAGCTAGAGAAAAAGCATGCAGAGGGCCTTAAACTTTACTATGAGGCTGCCTGTATAACATGGTTGGGTGATTGGACTTCCGGGTTAGCGCCTCTGGCAATGGCGGATTTCCTCTGATTGGGAGGAATCCGCTTCATGAGAATTAGGGTCTGGACCGCCGTGGCGAGGCGGAGACCCACTAAAAAGCACAGGTGGGAGAAGCCTGTGGACGTGGGATTCGGCTGGCACCTTTCGCGCCTCCCCTAATCACGGGGAAACCCGGTTTCGGGGATCTGGAGCGATGTGGGGTGAATGACGCGGTGCTTCGAATCGACTGCTCTTTTCACAGAGTGAAGCCGCATTGCTGTTGCCGGAGAGCACTGACTTTTTCCTGTGGACAATTGGATTTTAAACAACTGCCCATGAGTAGAACGGAAAATTGGACTATGAAATTTCTTAATTTGTTACTGAAGTGGGAAGGTCTAAACAGGAAGTCCGCCTTCCACTTTTGTAAATAGATTGAAGCAAAGACATGGCAAGCTAGAGTCTGGAAAGTCGTTTGTAAAGGATTAAATTTTCATCATTTAAAATTACTGAACCCCCCCCCCCTTAGAAGCAGGAGAAGAGGGGGGAATCTTTTTTAGACTGTCTAAACCTGCAGAAGAGAGAGTAAAGAAAGGTAAATTTCCACCGTCTTGAACCTGGGAGCAGGGTGTCAGGACAGACGTTTTGGGGAAGTTCATTGACTGTGGACAAACGTTTTTGACAGATAGTCAAAAAAAGAGAAACCTATTGATTCCATTGTTCCCTTTTGCATTTAAAAGGAACAAAATATCCGAAAAAGGAACTTTGTTGCTAGATCTGCTTTTAAAAAGACGGATACAAATAGAAATTGTTTCCCCTAGAGGGAGCTTGTGAAACTGTTATTAGAGTCGAACTGGGGAGCTTTGCAGCTGTAGAGATTAAAGATCGTGGGACCAGACTTTGACCTTGAACAAGAATGTGCTTAGAAGAAGCTTTAGTGCTTGCTCTTTGCAAGACAAGTGCTTTATTGGAACAGTTACATGAGAAGATGGATTTGATGACTGTTGCAGTCGGATATTTTGGACAAACAGTGAATACCTATATAGAACCCACTCAGGAATTAATCCAGGAATGTGCTTTGACAGATCAGATAAAGGAGGAGGTTGTTGCTGAACCTCAAGTAGCAGAAATGGAGAGAGCTGCGGCCCAGCAGGAACATGAGTTGTTGGATTTGACGAATGAACCTGGAAAAAGTCAGATTTGGAGAGATGGAGTTCTGTTTGGCTTGGAGATGGGGGGCTGGATGGATCCCCCTATGCAGGGATGTTTTGACCTTTCAAGTCTGGCTTTGGGCCGGGGGGAGTTGGGAGTTGTGGGGGCCCTTAACTTTGGAGGGACTTTGAAACATGCCTTTAAATATCACATGGATTTCAGTGTTTACTATGGAGAATGGGCTGACTTGTCGAGAAGGGACAAAGATATTGTCAAGTTGGAGTCTCCCCGAGAGAAAGGAAGGAAATTAAGAATAAGATCAACAGAAGACAAAGTAAAGTACAGGTATAAACATGAAGAAGACCTGCGGAAGGGACATGGAAAAGACTTAAGAGCCTCGGATAGAAGGTCACTAGGTTGATGGACTAGATGGATGGGATAGAAAGGACTGACAAAACCCGAGACCAGGAAGAAGAAACGATGGATGAAGATTGGAAGAAAGTTTTAAAAATTTATTTAGAAATCATCGTAAAATTAATGAGTATTAGAAAAATGTTGGAATGAAATTATTTGGCTTTAGCAGAAATGTTAAAAAGAATTATGTAAGAATATGTTATGGTTAAAAGAATTAGGTATAAATAAGACTTAAGTTTTAAGCTTTAGGGTTTTTATGGTAAGATAAGGTTAAAATAGATTAAGGTAATTTAATGACAGAATATTGTGAAAGATGGAAAAGATTTGCTGAGATAATTAATAACTAGAATACAAAAAAGGAGGTGTGAGGAGGTTGATGAAATAAGTTAATGAAAGTTAAGGATTTGGGAATATTTGATTTGTTTTTAATTTTTTTGTTTATTTTTGCTTTTTGATTTTGATGTATTGTGTGTTTTGTTTTTTCTCTTTGACTTTGGTTTTTATTGATTTGTATTGTTTAATTGCTATTTTTGTCTACCTTTTTCTTTCTTTTTCTTTTTCTCTTGTTTCTTCCTTCTTTTTTCTCTGTAATTTTAAATTCTCAATAAATATCATTTTTTTATAAAAAAAACATGGTTGGGTGATTGGATAAAATTGGATAACACCGATTTACTAGTTTTAGAAGGGTTTGGAAACAGACACTCGCGGGACTGAAATAAACCGCATAATGTTTATTAAAAATCATTCATTTTGGATTTAAGAATATTGAACAAATATATTACAACAATTGAAGGATGTATATTTAATTAAATTTTGAATAGTATTATTCCATAGTATTAAGTACACAGAATGTAAACATGACAAATGCGTAAATATACAGAAAATATAGAGAAACCAGAAGAGGGAAGGAGGGAAGTACAAACTTGTTTAGAGTTAAAGTATTAAGGTTAAAAGGAATAAGGTATTTATTATGTATTATGATGGTGAAATTTGTAAAATCTCTAAAACCAATAAAGATCATTAAAAAAAAGTTTGCAGAGGGCTGCAGGGCAAAGACGGATATTTTAACCACTACACCAATTTTCACAATTTGCAATATAAGCAATGTACCCCTTCTAGATCAATTGAGAAAACAAAGCTAAATCTATTCAGCTGCTTCAAAGTTTCCTCATAGAATTTCAGGTTTTCTATAATTAGTGTTATACTCTATACAGATATTATCCTTCACAAAATAAGACTGGAAAAGTTTTTCATAGAGGAGTGAGGCAAACGCAGTAGCTTTGATAGAGCGTTTTTAATCTCCTTATTTCTCATGCTATAGATTACTGGATTCATCAAGGGTGGAACCATGGAATACATCACTGTAAATGCCAAATCTAGATATGGTGAGGTATTAGAGGTAGGCTTGAAGTACGCAAAGTATCCAGTAAATACAAATAGGGCATAAACTATGAGATGGGGAAGGCAGGTTGAGAAAGCCTTTCGCCTTCCTTCAGTTGAGGGGATTTTCAGCACGGCATTGAAGATGTACACGTAGGTTATGATGATGAAGATAAAACAGCCAACTCCAATGACACCGCTTAACACAAGAACTCCGATTTCCATTAGATACAAATCAGTGCAGGCCAGCTTAAGTAACTGCGGGATTTCACAAAAAAATTGATTGACTTCATTGGAACAAAAGGGGGATGCAAAGGTACCTCCAGTGTGTAACACTCCATAGAAAAAGCTGCTGATCCATACACTGCTAATCATTTGAATATAGGCTTGCCTATTCATCAGCATCCCATACTGCAATGGTTTGCAAATGGCAACATACCGATCATATGCCATGACTGTGAGAAGAAAGAAATCAGATGCCATAAATGACATGAACAATAGTACTTGTGCAACACACCCAGAGTAGGAAATGTACCTGGTATTCATGAGGGAATTGAGCATGGATTTGGGATTAATGACTGAAACTTGTCCCAGGTCCTGCATGGCCAAGTTCAGCAGGAAGAAGTACATGGGGGTGTGCAGGTGGTGGTCAAAGGCTACTGCAGAGATGATGAGAAGATTCCCTGTGACAGTTGCCAAGTACAATACCAGGAATATAACGGAATGTAGAATTTGCAGTTCCCGAACTTCTGAGAATTCTAGGAGGAGAAATTCTGAAAAAGATGATTGATTATCCATGCTCTGCTTCTTCACATTCATGTTGCTGTGGAAGGAAGCAGAAATACCGCTGTTGAGACGGTTACCCCTCTCATTTAAGTTTTTGTTGCTGATGATGATGTTTAGTTATTGTAGCAGGCAGCAACGTTCTGAAGGAGTCAGTAATTTTTTTTTTGGGGGGGGGAGGGGAATGAGCCCGAAAATGATGATGATGGCTGTGGATACTAGTGCTATTATTATTAGCAACGCAATTATGTTTGCAAGGTCATTATTGTTTGTTCATACCACTGATTCACTATTTCCCTTAAGAGCTTGACTATTTAAAGGAGTTAGGTGCCAAATATCCCACTTTCTGCTGACGGAATCTTTTGAATGTGTATCAGATACATGCACAATAACGTTGTCAAATTCCAGTCAATACTAGCCTGATATTCTGGCCCCCCTAATATAATGCCATAGCTCAATTTTAGAAGGCAAAAGGCCATTTCATAATTTATTAGAAACCATGATGACAGGGTGAATCTGACATGAGCTTACTCATCATAGTCAATAGTCATCATCTTTAACATCTGGCTAATTACTAAGGAGGGCTTTTACTATTCCTTTGTTTCTCTTGATTTCTCATCAGGGACAGATGCTTGGTAAAACTACAGTAAGCTTCTAATTTAATGGGAAAGGTCCCAACTTAGGGAAAGAGCACATGTTTCCACAGGTCAGCATCTGGGATCTCCAAGGAGGACTAAGAAAGACCACTGCCTGACATCCTGTGGAGCTGCTGCCAATCAGGGTAGCCCACCTTTCCCCAGCCTGGTGCCCTTCAGATATTTTGGACTAGAACTTCGTAAGCACTGGCTGTGCTGCCTGGGTCAAAGGAATTGTAGTCCGAAACCTAAGGAGGGCAGCAGGTTCAGGGAGGCTGGTGTACATAACAACATAGGTAGCCAGTTTATACTGGGTCAAAACCAGTGGTCCATGTAGCTCAGTTTTGACTACAATGAAAGACATTCAGACATTATTTCCCACCTGCCCTAGCTGAAGATGCTTGGGATCTTCAGTATACAACATGGATGCTCCACCACTGGCAATGCTGAGGTAGAGGTATCAGTGGTCTGACTCAGCACGAGGCACTTTCCTATGTGACAATGGTTGCCTCCTTTCCACTGGATGGAAGATTTTGAAAGAATAGGAAAGAAATTGGCGTCCAAAAAATGGCTGCAGATGAACAGTGGTAGAAATATGACGGGTGATATGGGCAGAGGGAAGTTTGGACTTGTAACCAGTCCAAAGAAAAAAATAACGTGACAGTTACAATTCAAAAGTAAGAGAGAGAAAATATAGTAAAATACACATCATATAAACATCAGCTAGGACGAAATGAAAATAAAGTCCTAAAGAAAAAAAGGAATTTAGGCTTCACAAAGTATAATGTGAAGCTGCACCACAATTGCCACAAAATCATCCAGACAGTCACAGTATTATTTTAGTTAATATTTGCCCAGGATATACAAAACCTTTGCCCTAAGTATTTGACCGGGCTCAACATCACCAGGGTTTTAAGAAATAAAAAAAAGTAAAAATCCTGTTTTTAAAACTCCTCAGATATTTTCCCAGATGAGAAAAATGGATATTCAATTTAAATGTGAATTTACATTCAATATCAGTGACTAGTCCCATTGCCGACTGTAGACCTCTGCATTAGAAATCTACAGCAAATTAATTCAATTAAAGTTGCAATTCACTTCCTAGTATGAAAACATCTGAAAATATCCAGAAAATAGATGCAGCACATGTTGATGTACCTTGTATTATGCCAGATTCGTGAACAGAGGTAGAGAGTTCCAGGAGAGAGTGACTATTGGCGCAGGAGAGAATATAACAGATAGAGATGACGAAGGGAGGGTGACCAGTTCATTTCTTTCATTCAGAAAATTCAAAGAAAGTATCTTACTATTTTTCTTCATATTCTTTTACTTCTCCAGTGCAATTAAATGACTAAATGCCACTCCAGCCAAACGTGCTATTTTATAAGAATACACTTACATTGGTATCTAATAGGACAATAAACATTTATCAACATGGGGAAGAAATTTATTAATATATCTTCTGTCTTCCTAGAGATTAGTTCTCATGGGAATTCAACACATCTCAGCATTAGGGTTGTACAGAAACAATAATATATTTTGGTCAGTTTTGCTAATTTGATTAGGAAAGCCTGTTTGTTTAGGGTAGCATGAGAATAACGACACTAAGAGGGGAACTAATCATTCCACCACAGTTTTCGCAAATGTATTCATTTGCATGCAATTCTTCTGGCATGGAAACCTCTAATTGCCAGTGTTAATGATGAGCAGCACCACATAAAGCCTTGGGTCGCAAGGCAAGCTGGTCAATAAATCACACAGTTCAAGCTGGCGTTATCTCTTTATTAGTGAGACAGATCTGAGTTTCATGCCTAATGACCACAGCAGCTCATGACTGACTCCATGAAATCAGTAGTTCTGACTACATGAAATCTGTTGTCCACACTGAAAGTTCGTGCCTCCCCACAGCTGTCTGTGTCTTCTTCTCTCCAGGGCTTTTTGAAAACAATTGGAGGCTGCACCTGCATGTGGCCTGCCTTTGCTCCCCCTCTCCTGGTTCTGGGAGTATGTGGGGAGGGGAGCCTGCTGCCAAGCTGATGTCAGTCATGCATATCACAACTTCTCTTAATTTCTAATCAAGCACAGATACTTGGTAAAATCCCAGCAAGCCTCTATTAATCAGGAAGGGCCCCTCCCCCATTACACATCAGAGAACTACCATCTCTATAATGTTTCTAATGCCTGTTGAAAACTTTAATATTTCAAAAATCCTTCTGAGTGCAGATTTTTATCCCAGTAGGTATTGGATTTGGAATTGTTTTTATATCTGAGTAGTAATTAACATTGTGATATTGTGAATGTCCCATCAGTAAAGAAGCTTACTGATGAAACAATTCCCCTTCTCTCCTACATACTATTTGGAGGGTTCTTCTAACCCAACCGAGAGTCAAATTTGGAGGGCTTGAGAGGGGCAGGTGGAAGGAGAAAGAGCCCAAGTGTGTGTGCTAGCAGGAATCACACAGGATATATATAGTGTATGAGTTATATATATGGTATCTATATGGCATGTATATGGGGTGTGTGTGTGTGTGTGTGTGTGTGTGTGTGTGTGTGTGTATGATGATACTCATAGACTACCTTTTTCAATCTCCAGTTTCCCATACATTTTTCTTTAGATCCTCCCTTGAATATTATCTGCATAGCTTTACAAGATCTGGTAAAAGTTGAGAATTCTCATACACCATTTGATATATCACCATCTAAAGGAAAGTTGCTTGCAGCACATCATCTCCACCCCCAAATTGTCAACTGGTATTTAGCTGGGGGAGCGATGCTTCATAAGCACCTTGAAAACCACTTGTAGATCATCACCCACATCTCAGGATCAAACCCTTTGCTCATCAGGTGCGCAGCCTGGGAGTCATTTCGGACTCACAGCTGTCCATGGAGGCACAGGTTAAATCCGTGTCCAGGGCAGCTGTGTACCAGCTCCATCTGGTACGTAGGCTGAGACCCTATCTGCCCGCGGACTGCCTCGCCAGAGTGGTGCATGCTCTGGTTATCTCCCGCTTGGACTACTGCAATGTGCTCTACGTGGGGCTACCTTTGAAGGTGACCCGGAAACTACAACTAATCCAGAATGCAGCAGCCAGACTGGTGACTGGGAGCGGCCGCCGAGACCATATAACACCGGTCTTGAAAGACCTACATTGGCTCCCAGTACATTTCCGAGCACAATTCAAAGTGTTGGTGCTGACCTTTAAAGCCCTAAACGGCCTCGGTCCAGTATACCTGAAGGAGCATCTCCACCTCCATCGTTCTACCCGGACACTGAGGTCCAGCACCGATGGCCTTCTGGCGGTTCCCTCACTGCGAGAAACCAAGTTACAGGGAACCAGGCAGGGGGCCTTCTCGGTAGTGGCGCCCTCCTTGTGGAACGCCCTCCCACCAGATGTCAAAGAGAACAACAACTACCAGACTTTTAGAAGACATCTGAAGGCAGCCCTGTTTAGGGAAGCTTTTAATGTTTGATGTATCACAGTATTTTAATATTCTTTTGGAAGCCGCCCAGAGTGGCTGGGGAAATCCAGCCAGATGGGCGGGGTATAAATAATAAATTATTATTATTATTATTATTATTATCACCAGTTGAGCTGAATGGCAATCCTGCAGCATGTGGGTGATGCTATGCAAATGGCTTTTATCCACACCCACACCACTGCTCAGCTGTTGGGTTAATCCAGAAGGGGGGCTACTTGGTCAATCCTCAGCCTGCCTTACCAATCTTATTTCTATTGCTGCACAGACATAAAGATTTTACCTCACCTTGATCGGGATAGCTAATATTTGTTGTGATTTTTTTCCTGTAAGACCGCCAGGTCTAGGGCAGTATAAAAATTCAATGAAGGAGGAGGAGGGGGGGGGCCTCCAGCCTTCCAAGGATACGTTTTACAGCCAACTTAAGTTTTAGCAAAGGAGACAAATAAAATTAATTTAACCTGTTCATTACTACACTGAATGAACACCAATGCTTTAAACAATGACTTAAGCTTTAACTGAGCATTTGCTCTGTTTTATACAGAAGTATGTGAAATATACACTTCGTTGTGGCTAGGGAGAAGTCCCTGTATGACACAATTACATGCTAAGATTAGGTTGCTAGTGGTAAACAAAGCTTGCTGCATCTATTCAAAATGTCTTTGTTATATGCCATGGCAGATGAGAAACACACTTGCTACACTATCCATTGAAAACAACATTGTCCTAAACCTTGGTCTCTCAGCCATTGTGCTACAGTTTGCACAATCCAAAGTTCAAGAAGTCCCATTCTGAGCAGTGACAGTGCACTACGTAACACAATGGAACTATTATTTTGTTTTATTTTGTTGGGATTCCTATCTTTTGGTTAGCGTTCTTTATTTTAGAATATTCATTATATTTATCTTTGAAAATATAAATAAACATTTATAAATAAAAAAGTACCCAGCTGAATTATTAAAGCTAACAACTTTAATTTGTTATTATTTATATAATATTTATGGTATTTACCTTTTTTGAAATTCTAAGTGCTTGGTAACATGGCCTCAAAGTAAAACTGCATTGTATTGATTCTTTTACCTAGCACTGAAACAGAAGCTTACTTTAAAGCTAATTGAAGGAAGACCATTTTTTTTAAGTTAGTGCCCATACAATTTACAGAATCTTGAAAAAAAAGGTTATAAATACTTGCTTTTTGCCACCCTAGCTTACTACAGACAGTACATAATATAAAAAAAACCCAGCCAGTGAGCTCAGCTTGGTGCCCCCCTAACCTTGGTGACCTAGATGACTGCCCATCTTGTGCACCCCTAAGTCTGGCCCTGGTTGGCTACTTCAAAGGTTATCTTGTACATGTACAATCTCTTGCCGATGCAGGAAATCCACTACTACCACATCACTGGCAAACAGCCACCCAGGCTTCTCAAGAAACCCACTTTTGATAAAGTCTGCTCTACTGCCAAACAACTCATTCTATCAGGAACTAATTCCAAATCAAAATCTACTTACAAAATATACAAAATCTTATTATTTGAACCTATTTGTGTGGCTCTTGTCCTTCTTGAGCAACAGAGAACACTGGACTAAGCATATCCAATTCCTTTAACCGATCCTTATAAGACATCCAGTTTTCTATCATAAGAGTTATACATAGAAATCACCTTTGCAGCAGCATAAGACTGTAGAAGGTATTCAAAGGAAATAACCTCAAATTCAATAGATTTGACACAGCATTTTTTATCTCCCTGTTTCTCATGCTGTAGATAATTGGATTCATCAAGGGTGGAACTATGGAGTAGACCATGGCAAATGCCAAATCCACATGTGATGGGGTGTCAGAGGCAGGCTTGAGGTAAGCAAAGTATCCGGTGAATATAAATAGGGAGAAAACTAATAGGTGTGGAAGGCAAGTTGCAAAAGCCTTTTGCCTTCCTTCAGTAGAAGGTATTTTCAGAACTGCAGTAAAAATTTGCACATAGGATACAATGATGAAGATAAAGCTTCCTGTCCCAATGACAACACTTAACCCAACAACTCCAATTTCAATGAGGTACAAATCAGAGCAGGCCATCTTAAGTAAATGTGGGATTTCACAGAAAAATTGATTGACCACATTGGAGCAAAATTTAGGTGCAAAGGTACCTCCGGTGTGTAACACTCCATAGAGAAAGCTGATGATCCATACACTAACAATCATTTGGATGCAAGCTTCCTTATTCACCAGGATCTCATAATGTAATGGTTTGCAAATGGCAATGTACCTATCATAAGCCATGACTGTGAGAAGAGAGAAATCTGATGCTACAAAGAAGACATACAAGAGGACTTGAGCAACACAGCCAGAGTAAGTAATGTGTCCGGTACTCATGAGGGAATTTGCCATGGATTTGGGGATAATGACTGAAACTGAGCCAATGTCCTGTATAGCCAAGTTCATCAGAAAGAAATACATAGGAGTGTGCAGGTGGTGGTCAAATGCTACTGCAGAGATGATGAGAAGATTTCCTGTAACTGTAGCAAGATAAAAAGCAAGGAATCCAAAGAAGTGTAGAATCTGCAGTTCCCGAATCTGTGAGAATTCCAGCAGATAAAACTCTGACGGAGCAGATTGATTCATTATTCTTTCCTCCTTGACATCCATGCTGCCTCTGGAAAGTAACAGTAGAACAGTTGTTAAAAATGAGATTATTATTATTATTATTATTATTATTATTATTATTATATCTAAATTATTTTAGAATAAGGCAATGTTCTGAGGAAGAAAAGCTGATGTTGATAACTGTAATATGTGTAATGTATTATTAGAATTGATGTTTGCAAACTCATTATACTAGTTTGATGTAACTAAAGCACAATGTCATTTAACAGTTTGAAGTTTCCATAAATCAACTGCCAAATATCCCACCTTCCAGTCATCGAGTCCCTGAGTGTGTAAACTCAAGTCACGTTTCATACACCCAAGAATGTTGTCCACATTCACCGCCTAATTAGACGATCTTAATGTTGCCTCTCTAACAGTGTGAAAATAATGTGGTAGCTCAATTATAAAAGGAAAAAGAACTAACTCATACCATCCCAAACTGGTCATCTTTAACATTTAGCAAATTAACTAGGGGGATTTTACTGATCCATTGTGTTTCTTGATTTCTCATCAGGCACAGTTGCTTAGTAAAATCAGAGTATGCCTCCAACTTACTGATACTTTCCCCCACTCACAGATATGTCCTTCCATTCATGCTTACACAAGTCACTCCCTGGCATCTCCAAGATGGACTGAAAAATGTCACTGTCTGACATCCTGGAGAGCTGCTACCAGACACTGTAGTGTCCTACAGAGGTTTTCTACACTGATTTGCAGTGGCTTTCCAGGATTTCAGACAGGTTTTCTTTCACCCCACCCCCTGAGCTTTACAAGAAGATAGGAATGAACCCTTTGAAGCCTTGCAAAAAGCTGCAGGAGAGGGACTGTGAGTAATATCATAGAATCATAGAGCAGTAAAGTTGGAAGAGGGAAATCTAGTCCAACCCCCTACAATGCTGGGAGTTTTTCCTCCAACATGGGGCTGAAATCCATGACTGAGATTAAGAGTCTCATGCTCTACCGACTGAGCTCTCCCAGCTCATCATGGGAAGGGTGTTTCCAGCTATCCCACCCCTTCCCTTGGAAGCCCTTTGGTTGCCTCTTTTCGACCAAAGAGAAAAGGGTTTCAAAGAAAGGAAGCATATAGATGGTTGAGGAATGTTTATAGAACAGCAAAAGGGAAATGAAGAATGAGAATGTGGGCAAGGAGAGGAATTTGGACTTGTTGAACCTGATAGCTGTATGGCAGGCACAAATAAAAAGTAGCTGTCTCAGAAACACAACATTTCTGACATCACAAAATTATATGTGATATAATTATTAGCTGGGTTGAAATGGATTAATGGATTATTATTTCTTAATCCAGGCTTCACATGGTATAATGTGAAGTTATTCAGCAATCTGACACAAAAGAATAATAGAATCATAGAGTTGGAAGGAATGCTGAGGATCATCTAGTCCAAACCCCTGCAATGCAGGACTATGCAGCCATCCCATACGGTGATCAACCCTACAACCATGCTCTAACCAACTGAGCTATCCAGGCTTCATTCACAGTATATATCCAATACTTCAGAAAACGTCTACCTGAGATGTACACATCCTTCCTCAGGAACACTGGACTACGTTTAGCAAACTTCCAAGGCTTTTCTTTAATGTAGAAAAGTCCTCTCCTTAAGATACTTCAGGTGAGGAAGAAGAAGAAGAGTTTGAATTTGATATCACACTTTATCACTACCCTAAGGAGTCTCAAAGCAGCTAACAATCTCCTTTCCCTTCCTCCCCCACAACAAACACTCTGTGAGGTGAGTGGGGCTGAGAGACTTCAGAGAAGTGTGACTGCCCAAGGTCACCCAGCAGCTGCATGTGGAGGAGCAGGGATACAGACCAGATTATGAGTCCACCGCTCTTAACCACAACACCACACTGTTGTAGTGTCCAATTCAATTTTTAGTTGACATTAAATGCTAATATTCAGTCTTGCTATCGATAACCTGTAGCCCTCCAAGATGGAGATTATACAGCAGATTTATTTAATCCACATTGCAATTCACTTGATTGTGTGAAAATATCTGAATATTTCAAGAAAATAGACAAACTGCATACACTGAAGTACTTTGTGCAATTCCAGACTCAAGAATACAGCGAAACTTTCAGGACACGGTGCCTATACAGTATGTGGAGGAAAGACTATGATAGAGAGACAGGGACAGGGGGAGGGGAGATTCATTATTTTCATATAGAGTGCAATTGCAAAAAAACAACAAAAAACACACTAAACAGCTTACTATTTTTCTTTGTAGAATTCTTTCCACTTTTTCTCCTCCAGTGAAATTAAATGATTGCATATCATACCAGCTACACATGCAATTATATAAAAATACTCCTACACTTGGAACTATAAGGGCAATAAAATTTGTCAGCATGGGGAGGAGATTTATTAATAACTCATTTCTGTTCCTAGAGATTTGGTTTCAGAGGAATTGAAAGCCTCTCAGTAGTAGAGCTGTACAGAAACAAAATTATTTCAGATATGACAATTCAAAGAAACAACAGCTTAGGATGGACATATGCCCATTTTTAGAAGCACCCACAACAGGAACTGCAGCAAGGTGAATGGCTACAGCCGCATGTTTAATTAGTATCAGGGACATAGATTTATGGAATGAGGTGTTTGGGGGAAAGTCAAGTTAGCTCTACTCCCTTTCTCAAATGAAGAAGGTATCTTTTTTTGATCCATCTATCCCTCTCCTCCATTCATAGGAAGTGAATGGTGATAGCATTTTATTCTGTGAACTGCCCTGAGACCTCCGGGTACAGGGCAGTATATTATTATTAATATACTATATAATATACTATATTATAGTATATTATATAGTATATTAATAATAATAGACCTCCGGGTACAGGGCAGTATATTATTATTAATATACTATATAATATACTATATTAATAATATAGTATATTACTATTATAATAATTCCAAAGAGGTAGCTTTATCTCATCCCACCACAAAACAGCTCCAACTGACCTACATCATTTATTCCCTCATTTTATCCTCATAGGAACTGTAAGGAAAACACTAGCTAAGGCCAAAGGTCAAACAGTGAACTTTTTGTGTGAGTGGGAATTTGAACCCATTTCAATATGATCAAACAGACTTCCCCATACTAGTGCCCTTCAGATGTTTTGGACCATCTCCTATCAGCCCCTGCCAGAATAAGCTAATGGTCACTCCAAAATAACACACAGGCACACCAAAATAATACACGGGGATGGGGGGGGAGAGAAGGTTGCTGTAAACAGAGGGTCTCCTGCAGATACCATTTCATCAGCAGATCTGTTCCATTTGGGCCTTTAGTGTGGTGGCATTTACCCTGTGGAAATCCTTCTACTTATATATTAGGCGATGTCTATATTGCCTTTTTGGCATCTGTTGAAGACTTTCATCTTCCAACATGCCTTCTAAGTGAATAGTCTTATCCTAGTTGGTATCTGAATTGGATTTCACAATATTTGTGCTAAACCAGGACTTCTTTTACCCTTGGTTAACCCTCCAGGGGTGAAATGTCTAACAGAGAGGCACACATTTCAAAGAACACCTACTTCTCAGTTGATTCATGGAGATGAGCTGAAGAGTAGGGCTATTCATGGAGATGAGCTGAAGAGTAGGGCTATTTCTCCACTTTACTCATCAAACGATCACCATGATGATTAGGGACTGGGTGCTGGTCTCATCCAAACATGGAATCAACATTCTCTTTTGTACTTTTTGTCAAATTCAGAAAAGTCTTGGCTAGGTCTGAAAAAATGGGGGGGGGGCTCTAAATAGTGTGCTGTTAGCCTCCCTACTTCTAAATAACAGAGATTTGTTTTTCAGAGTACAATAAACAAGAGTGATATCAATCCAGTATGGATTACACAGACCATGAGCTTACATTTATAAGAATTAGAATGTCAACAGAGCAAACAGTAAACTAACATATAAAGAGAAAAGTAGTATAGATGCCTCTTTACTTATGAACACTTCAGAATAATGTTGAGTTACAGAGTATTTCAAACCTTAACATGTCTAATTTACAGTACTCTCAACTTCTGAAATATATTTCAGGTGCAAAATGTATTATAAATTAAACAGGAAATGTGAGTAATTAGGCAGCATTTAATAATTAAAAAAAACCTAATACTCTAAACTTTACAGCTTAAATATGTGCACATAGTGTAAACATCACATCAGTTCCCCATTGGGATTTACAAATACTGCACATTTTAGGAAAAGCTTGTGAGATTATAAACACATTAGACACAGAAAGAATATTCTTGTGCCTTGAGCCAGAGCCCTGAACCCAAATTAAATGAATGTCAGGGGTACAATCTTTAGCCATTTAATTATTGAAGTAAACTTAATTGAATTCAGTGGTGACTATGTACAATCTGACATGGACAAAACTGCACTGTAGTTTTGTTTAACTGAGGAAGGGCAACTAAAGATAAATCCAGTCAAGACAGAAGCAATGGTGAACACCAGCCAATCTGAGCAGACAACAAAGGTGTAAATGGTGCAACTGACCTGGAGGAATGGATGGAGGATGACTTTGTGAACACATAGAGAATTTTGTGTCTACACACCCAAATGTACCCATAAAATAAATGGTGAGTTTCACAGAAATCAGAGTTGAAAGTGACTTAAAATGTCATTTTGCTGATGCAGGAAAACCCCTATCATAGCATCCCTAGCAGATGGCCACCCAGCATTTGCCTTTAAAAAATGACTCATTTTCATCACCCTTTGACATCACTCTATTTTACTGTCAAAGTAATCTTTCATCAAAATATCCTTTGTAGCAAATCCAGCCTATTGGTGCAGGTCTTGGCATTTGGAGCAAAGGGAACACCAAGCTAAACATAGCCAGCTCCTTCACCTTTGACGAAAAAAAATAGAGAAGGCATTCATAGAAGAGAGCCTCGAACCCAGTAGTTTTGACAAAGCATTTTTTACCTCCTTGTTTCTCATGCTGTAGATTATGGGATTCATCAGTGGTGGAACCATGGAATATATCATGGTAAATGCCAAATCCAAGTGTGATGGACTGTTAGAGGTGGGCTTGAGGTAAGCAAAGCAGCCAGTGAACACAAATATAGAGACAACAATGAGGTGGGGAAGGCATGTTGAGAAGGCCCTTTGCCTTCCCTCAACAGAGGGGATTTTCAGCACTTCGGTGAAGATGTGCACCTAGGTTGCAATGATGAAGATGAAGCAGCCTAACACAGTGACAGATCCTAACACAATAGCTCCAATTTCAAAAAGGTACAAATCAGAGCAGGCCATCTTAAGCAAATGTGGGACTTCACAGAAAAACTGATTGACCACATTGGAGCAAAAGGGGAAGAAAAGGTACATCCAGTGTGTAACACTCCACAAATAAAGCTGCTGATCCATACTCTAATAATCATTTGGATGCAGGCTTGCATATTCATCAACATCTCATACTGTAGCGGTTTGCAAATGGCAACATATCGATCATATGCCATAACCGTGAGGAGAAAGAAATCAGATATTAAAAAGAAGAGAAAGAAGAAGACTTGAGCAACACATCCTGGGTAAGAAATGTATCTAATATTTAAGAGGGTATTGGCCATGGATTTGGGCATAATCACTGAAACTGAACCAAGGTCCTGTATAGGTAAGTTCATGAGAAAGAAGTACATCAGTGTTTGCAGGTGGGAGTCAAAGGCTACTGCAGAGATGATGAGAAGATTTCCTGTAAGTGCTGCCAGATAAAAAGCAAGGAACATAAAGAAGTGTAGAATCTGTAGTTCCCTTACTTCTGAAAATTCCATTAGAAGAAATCCTGACAGAGAGGATTGATTAACTATGTTTTGCTCCTTAGTATCCATGCTGTCTGTGGAAGGAAACAGGACAGGTGTTAAGAGGAAATTGAAACATTGTAAGTAGTGGACCTACTGTACTTGCACTTTTGATTTTAAAATAGCAATAATAGTTACAGCTATACATCATGTATTTTGGAAAAAGAAGTTATGCTAGGTCTGTACACCAAGGTAGTGGTATAATCTAAAATATGCAGATGGAAGCAACTTTAGAATTGGTAATGAGACAGGGTCAGGCAGGGGAAGAATAGGTGATTGCTGTAACTGAGTATACATTGACTTAGATCACTTCTACTTCTTTTTTAAGAATTCATCCTGATTTGTTTGTTCAAATTTTACAAAAAGGTGATATAATAGCCATTGTTTATTGAACATTGATTCTGATTTGGTTATTGGGAGGTGCACTTTCTCAATACTTTCCTTAGTGAAAAAAAATTATAGTAGAGCCCCAAATCCACAAAAATATCCATTCACCTGGGGCTGCGGTGGGGGTGGGGTTGCCACACAGCACGGCCATGTCCAGACAGGGGAAATCACCACCTACCTGCATGGCTGGGGGAGGGGGACGGTTGCGTAATACCACCCTCCACCTTGCTGTGCCAGACCTTCAAAATGGGCAGGCCTTCCCCACAAACCAATTGGGGAAAGGGCATGGGGGGCTGCCCACCCCTGATATATTTAGGAAGGCAACCTGGAGCAGGCTGCATTCTTGGTTGATTTGCCAGTAAGTAACTAAACACATATGAAGACCTCACCTGGATCAGGCAAAAGACCTCTAGAATCCTGTTCTCACAGTGACCAACCAGATCCCTATGAGAAGCCTGAGTTGAAGAGCAATCGCTAGTTTTTACTGATATTTGGAGGCAGACTGCTGCCTTTGGCACTAGAGGTGGAACAGAGCCATCATGGCCAGTAGATGCCATTAGCACTTTGTTTCATAAATTAGTCTGATTCTCTTTTAAAGCCACCCAAGTTGGTGACCATCACTACAATTTGTGGAAGTGAATTCCATAGCTAAAGGATACACTATGTGAAGAAGTACTTTCTTTTGTCTATCCTAAATTTAACAACCTTAAGGTTCCAGGTATTGGTACATACTTGGAAATCTCCACTTGAAATGTTTGTATAGTGTATATTAAGGGAAACTGCAATAAAAAACGCACACAACAGTGAATGTTAGTGGGGGGAATGTACAAAGATATATTGTGTTTGGGGAAAGTTCTTGTAAAAGTGAGCCAAGTGAGGATTCCTAGGTAAGATCCTCCCTCTATTGTGTGGGCAGGTAATCCCTCCCCTGCCTGGCCTGGTCTCCTTGGCAACGCTTCCCCCAGGTGGGATTGGACAACTGACTGAGGTAGGTGGAGACCTCCAGGTATCCCACCTGAGGGAAGGCAAAGCCAAGCCTACGCTGTTGCAGCCGCTCCAGATCTAGGGGCTGCACGCGTCCACGCAAAGGGCGCCCCCCATTTTAAGCGGGGAGCGGTCATTGTGTTTGGGGAAAGTTCTTGTAAAATGTATGTACTGGATATAATTGTGTGAAAATGAATATTTTAAGAAAAAATGTGCATGGCAATTTGTATGAATATTCATTCAGATTATTCAGCAAGAAACACACACAAACTGATGTGGAAATAGTGCAAAGAGAACTTAAGATTGTAAAAATGAGAAATGGAGAAAAATCTAAATTGAGAGATTCATCCATCCTTATCAAAGACTGCACAACAGACTCTTTACCCATTCTAAGCATCTAAAATGAACTGTAATATTCTGTTCTGTTTGAGTTTCATTGACATAGAGAGTGCTAGGGGAGGAGCAAATGTATGGGAAAGAAAAGAATGAGAGAGAGGGAAGGAAGGAGAGTGCATTGTTTTTATACTGAGAGCAGTTGACTACTAAGATCATAAGAAAAATGTAAGCACCTAATAGCATACCTTTTTTTCTTCACAAATTTCTCTCAGCTTCATATTCTCCCCCCCCCCCCTTCAGTGGATGTATTGAACATGTATCAGTTGAGCCATACATGACACTTTATAAAACCCTGCGTGTGGATCTATGATGACAATATCAATTTGTTAATGTGGGAAGGGACAATCATGTCCCTTTTGCGTTCTTGGAGATCTGCTCTCTTGGGAATCCAAGACTTCTCATTAGTAAGGCATACTAAGCAACTTTAATTCTGTTTTTTGCTAATATGGTTAGTAAAGACTGACAAAAGTTCATGAGGATTACAGATTACAGGAAGATAGAAAGCTGTCTTGTACTGAATCAGACCATTGGTCTATGTAGCTCAGCATATTTTACACTGACTGGCATTGGCTCTCCAGAATGCCTGAATGTTCCTGATGCTTTTGCCCTACACCTAGATGCTATCTCACACACTAACTGTCTTGTTAAAAAAGTATCATAGAATCATATAATTGTAAGAGTTGTAAGGGACACCAAGGGTCATCTAGTCCAACCCTTTGCAATACAGGAATCAAAGACCTCTTTGCCCATACAGAAGTCAAACCCATGACCTTGGTGTTGTTAGCACCAAGTCTTTGCCCATAAAGAAACCAAACCCATGACCTTGGTGTTGTTAGTATGGCAGCCGAGAGGCCAAAAGTGCCGTGAGTGCCAAGAAAAACAAACATGGAGTCCAGCACGCTTCCCGTTGCGCAGCTTGCAGACTGTTCGTGCCGATCCAAAAGTCGTTTGGAACCAAACGAACGGAAGAAATGCACCTGTGGCTTTTGCTTGTGCAACAGAAAAAATGGTGTGTCACCTACAGTGTGATTGTAGGACCTGTTAAAAACAAAGCTGGCAAATTTCCAAGCTTCACTCCAAAAGCTCTGAGGCAGCCCAGAGTCACACAGTAAAACCCTGACAGCTTCAGCCAGTGTTTCACTCCTGTGCTCTGCCACGCCTCTCTCTTGAGGAGACTTTGCACCCGTCACCTGGTGACGAATTCCCTTTTGCTTGAAAAACTCCTTCAGAGCAGACCCAGTGAACTGTGACCCACGGTCGCTCCTGAACTCTTGCACTTTGGTGGAGAACCTTAGTTCCACCTCCGCAACCCAATCCTGGATCAGTTGCGCCGCCTCCCCTCTGCGATTTGAGAGAGAAACACCATAAATTCTGAGAAAAATCATCTGCTATCGTTAGCAGAAACCTGGCCCCACCCAGACTCTCACACTTCATGGGTCCTGCAAGGTCTGTGTGAACCAACTCAAAAGGTTTTGTGGTTACCCTCTTTACCCCGGGAAAACCGCACCTTTGAACCTTCCTGCATGCCCTGCACTCTAGGAATCCCTCACATGGCGTGATTTTACAACCTTTGGTGCAGCTGGGCAGTCTCTTAACATCTTCCAAACAAGCATGAGACATTCTCTTGTGCCATACATGAACACATGAATCGTGGCTGGGAACACTAGCACACTGCGCCTTTGCTTTTCCAGCATTCCCCCCACCCTCCAGAGGTGTTTCCAGAACAAAGAGATTGTTCTTGCTTTCCATGTTGACAAGCTGTCCCCCCCCCTCTGAAAATGGAACAGGTATCATTTTCAAAACAAATTTTGTACCCCTGCTTCGCAAGAGCAGGTATAGATAACAGGCAACAATTCATTTCCGGCACAACGTAGACCTCTAGCTCCGCCTGCAAAACAGAAACATAGATATTTGCAACATTAGAAACTGTCTTTTTGTGTCCCATCAGCTAGTGTAACAGTAGTTCCAGTTGAAACAGCCCTGCAATTCCGCAGCTCCCCAGCAGATGGCGTTATCAGGTGATGACTCGCTCCTGAATCAACAACCCACTGCACCATTCTGTCCTTGCTGGAGTTGTCCTGTAGCGTTGCCATGGCAGCAAACGTCCTGCTGCACCTGTCCTTGGCAGCTTTCGTAACCGCAACATCCTGCGTTGCTCTGAAGACTGGACTTATCTCAGAGTTCCCAGACAGCTCTGCAGGCCTTATCTCCCTCTGCAGCAGATGGCTGGCCTTGAAGCCTTTAGCTCTGTCCTGTTTCCCAGGCTTCTCCTCACGACGCAAACAACTCTTGGCAGCCTTTGGAAAAAAAAGGCTTTTCTGGGCTTTTACTGCTCACCGCCCCCCCCCACTTCTCACAGGGCTCCCAGGACGCTTTCCTGCACCCCCTCTGATGGGTAAAGGGCCCCCAGCAGCTTGCCCCTTTCCAAGCTCCTCACGCAGACACGTTGCATCACCCACGCAGCTTTCAGACTCTGCAAAACTGGCAGCAACAGCAGCAGTGGCAATAGTCCCTTCGTCCCCCTCAGGGGTCCCACAGCCTTTCCCAGCTGTGCACCGGCTTCCTCGAAGGTGGTCAGCGCCATCTTGCCTTTCCTGTTCTGATGCAGCCATCTCCCGGCCCTTGCTTCCGCCCCCAGCTGCACACGCTTCCTGGAGAGCTAGCCAAGCGGCCTCAGGCTTCCGTGCATCCAGAACAACAGGCCTCAAATCAGCACTTACATTCTCAGCCAAAAACGCCAGAACACGCTCCTCAGCTTCACGTTGCTCTGCAACCTCCCCAGCTGAACTAGACATCGGCTGGACCATTTCCCAGAGCTTGGCTCCGACTAGGGACAACTCTGCTAAATAACTCCACTCCAACCACGTTGGCTGGTTAACTTCTCACATGGCAGCTTAAGCTCAAGCCATGTTCCTGGGACTGAGCCATCTCCTTCTCCCCCGGGGTAAGCATACTCACAACTGACATCAGCTTCCTCCGGCCTCCGGCAGATCGGCTTCTCCTCCCCAGCAAGCTCCTTCCAGCCTCAGAAACAGCAAAGCTCCGGCTGGCCCCAGCAACCTTTCAACCGGCTTGCTGGCTTCCCCCACACGTGGGACGTTCCTGCAAAGCTTCAAAGCGTTGGCAAACTGGGCCCATAACCTATGGCAGCTGAGAGGCCAAAAGTGCCGTGAGTGCCAAGAAAAACAAACATGGAGTCCAGCACGCTTCCCGTTGCGCAGCTTGCAGACTGTTCGTGCCGATCCAAAAGTCCTCTGCCTCCCTGGCCGTTAGCAGAGCGATCGCAGCAGTTAGAAGCAATTGCAGCATGTGGGTAATAAATTCAGAACAGACACAAGGCATTCCTTATCTTCTTAGCCTTTAATCAAGTAGAATAACAGCATAAATCAGCCTGGCGAAAGCTCGCCCATTCTCTCCCTCTCGCATAGCGTACCAGAGGCAGACTGACAAACTCAGAGTCAAACCACTCCCTTAAGTGTGTTTGTAACCACGCCTCAGGAAAGAGACGTCACCAGAACTCTGTAACCCTGTGAGTTCTGAAACCAATAACAGTTAGCACCAAGTCCTTAAAAAGGACTTCAGCACCCTTCGACAAAAGCTATTTTACTGCCAATGCAATGTTCCATAAAAATGTCCTTTGTTGCAAATCCAACCTCTTGATGCAGGTCTTTCCATCTGGAGCAACAGAGAAAACTAAGCAAAACATATCCAGGCCCTTCACATTTCAAATAAAAAAGCTAGAGAGGGCATTCATAGAAGAGTGCCTCAAACCCAGTACTTTTGATAAAGCACCTTTTACCACCTTGCTTCTCAAGCTGTAAGTTACTGGATTCATAAGTGGTGGAACCATGGTATATATTATGGTAAGTGACAAACTTAATTGGGAAGCATGTTGGGAATGTTACTGGTCTTCACCAGCAAATCCCTTTCACATTTCTTGGCATATGCTTTGCAAGGAAACCCTCCAGCCCACCCCCCATCATCACTGTCAAACCCATTCTACAAAAGACCACAGGTTGGATACATATGGGCCTTCAATGGCCTCCACAAGATGATCCAGGAAAAAAGATTCCCAGCACTGGCCTTTTAGTTAGAACAGAGATTGATGAAGAATTGGGAGGGGAAGGTTTGGTGACACACACACACCAAGATTGCCACCACTGTCTTGTTTTCATGAGGAGACAGGTGGGGAAAAAATAGGCAGGACAAAAGATGTGGGTTTAAACTAGGGCCACTTTATTAATAACAACTTGTGAACTGTGCAGGAGACATGGGTCCTAGCCTGGGGGGGGGGTCAACTCTTTGTGGCCCTCAAAAAATTCTTGAGCTAGGGCTGAGGGCGCCCCCCCCCACCTTCCTGGTGACGCGCAGCTTGGGACGTCCATAAATCTCCAGTCCTGGCACGCTCCCAGCGACACATATCAGATGATTACGTGCACTCTCAATGACTCAACTCAGCAGAGTAGAGCAGAAATGAAGTGGAGCTTGGTGTGTGCTTTCTAAGTATTTATTAAACAATATATACAGGACAAAGGAATCATGGCGTTTCCTCTCTTCTTTTTCCAAAAGAGAGAGAGAGAAAGTACAGCAGTACAACAGAGTGGAAGAGATAAGACTAGCTTCCGTTCTCACAGTTTCCAAGCCTGTAAACTAAACATAGACATGTAATTACACATCCAGCAATGGAGCAGTGAAATGCTAACAGTTCAGGGGGCAGAGGAGACTGAGCGTGGAGCCACGGGTTCTGTGGCTGGCTTCTCCTCAATGCAGTTTCATTCCTGAAGCCCTAGTGATGAAATAGACCACACACAAGCATTATTTATGCTTATATTTTTAAATACTTTTTATTAATTTTTCATTAATAACAATCCAATGGACCCACATGAATACATTTCCAAATCATGCCCAATCTCAATACAAGCCAATTAAACAGTCTGAATTAAACATTTTGACTGACTTCCTGTGTTCCGGCTGTCAGGAGTTGATATTGTTCCCTTGATCCTGCGCCAATTCTTTTAATTAATCCAAGTTCCACTATTCCAATCTAATCCTTTGTTCTTGCAGCCACTGATGTAATGACTTTCAAAGATGTTTCTATAAATCCATATCAGTTACCTTGCAGAGAGAATTTATTTCATGTAGCTGTGTGGAATACAGTGGTACCTCAGGTTACATATGCTTCAGGTTACATACGCTTCAGGTTACAGACTCTGCTAACCCAGAAATAGTACCTCGGGTTAAGAACTTTGCTTCAGCATGAGAACAGAAATCATGCTCCGGCGGCGTGGCAGCAGCAGGAGGCCCCATTAGCTAAAGTGGTGCTTCAGGTTAAGAACAGTTTCAGGTTAAGAACGGACCTCCAAATTAAGTACTTAACCCAAGGTACCACTGTATTTGTTTTCCTTCTTCTTTTGTTCATGTTGGAATCAGTTCTCTTTCCTCCGCCGAGAGCTCTTTTGCAAGTATGCCACAACTCTCCATCTTGCTTTGAAATCGAAAGCAGTCCAGGTCCAGCTGTGACTTCTGAACCACTTCCAATATTCATCTCCTTGCTTTTAACGAGCTGGTGTCTCATCAAAACCATAATAAATCAAAGTTGAGCTCTCTTTAATTGGCAATGTGCAAATCCTCATAAAATTCCACACAGTCCATTCTTTCAGGCATTCCATATATAAATGTCCTTGATATGTGTGTTTTGGAGGAGGCTGTCACTACCATATTAAACATCTTGGATAAGCCTCTCCACCAGACCTCCAGGTTGTCAGAAGGAAGGAAGGAAGGAAGGAAGGAAGGAAAATACTTATTGCACTTCCACCTTTTTGTGCTATTAAAAAAAGAGAGCCACACTTATACCTATTTCCTTTTTGTTCCTTCCTTGTTCTCCATAGCTTCTCAACCCCTTTGTTTTGTTTTCATGCACTTTGAATAGAACTGTACAGTTCTCCACAGAATGTCAATGGAAACAGTGATTGAGGATGACCTTCTAGAGCATATCAAGGCCCCTGAAAAGGAAAGGGGCAAAAAGGCAGTAAACCAGGGAGACCAAAACTATAAGTGGAGCTTTAAAGAAATGAAAATGTTTCATTATTTTGTGTTCTGTTAAGTGGTTATTAGACAGTTGCTTTATCTTCCAAGGTTCTTGTGGTGAGAGCCCTGTAGACATCCACAACACCCTTGTGGGTAAGTCCATGCTACTCAATTTCTGTTTTAATTTCTCCCTTTGGGTCTCTGCTGCTACATATGCAGATTTCTGAAGAACAGATTCTTGAAATCTGAATACGAGCAGAGATAGATCAGTCGTCTCCAAATAAACACAGTGATTGCATTATTATATCAAAAAGGCATTCTTAAGAGAAATTAACAGCTAAGTTAAGGTTTGGAAATGATTTTCTGGTTTTTGTTTCTCTAGCTAATTCACTGAAATCTAAGTAAATTTGAATAAATTGTGAATTTGAACAATTATAGTAGGAGGCAATTCAGTGAGGAACTAGAAAACAAACGTGTGGCTTACTGGTGCCCAAATTTCATCAACTGTTATTGAAAACATGTAGATTGCTTATATGGACAGGGTTTATGGGAGCTGTAATCCACAAACCTCTTAATGGTGCCTAGTTTGCCATCTCTGAACTCCTGGTTTGCTACTTAAAGTATAAGCATAAAATATCTAGGAACTGTTGGAAGAACAACAGCAGGGATCATTCAGCTGGTAACTCAAGGGTTAATTCTGCTGACAGTGGTGGTGGAGGAGGAGATGTTGTGTACCGACCCATCAGAATGGCATGATCCTTGCTGATATAACATGAGTTATTATTGTCTTGTTAGCTTTGAGGGAATTTTCCTCTGTATGTTTGTTGAACATCTGCCTTTTCTGTACAAGGCCTGACATAAAAAAGACAAAATCCCTCTGTTTCCCCCTCTGCTCAAATTATGCACTGTTTTTGTTTCATTTTATCTCTGGACTCTATTTTAATTATTCAAGTTGTTCTGTTAACAGGGAAGACCCTCCATCTCCCAAGCACAGACAAACTGTGAATTAGGAATCCAGAGTACAGTGGTACCTCTGGTTACGTACTTAATTTGTTCCGGAGGTCCGTTCTTAACCTGAAACTGTTCTTAACCTGAAGCACCACTTTAGCTAAAGGGGCCTCCTGCTGCCGCCATGCCGCCGCCGCACGATTTCTGTTCTCATCCTGAAGCAAAGTTCTTAACCCGAGGTACTATTTCTGGGTTAGTGGAGTCTGTAACCTGAAGCATATGTAACTTGAAGCGAATGTAACCCGAGGTACCACTGTATGTCAAAGCCATTCAGTTAGATAATGTTCTTCTCCCAACCACCTTATATAGCCACGCTTACACATCTTTGCTTTACACTTTGTGTTTTACCAAAAAATAAAAGCTCATAGTGGGTTTGCTAAACACACAATGGTGACAAAGAAACTTGCAAAATCTTTGTTTTCTTGCCAACATTTCCTCCTGTTCTCTCCACAAAATATTTTCCAACCAAAGGAATGGTAAACCAAACATCTGTGACAGAATTCATCCTTCTAGGGTTTTCTGATATTCGAGAGCTCCAGATCTTACATTTTGTGTTGTTTCTCTCTCTTTATTTAGCAGCCTTAATGGGGAACTTCCTCATCATCATAACCATAACCCGAATCCAACATCTTCATACTCCCATGTATTTTTTCCTGGCTTTCCTATCCTCCATTGATGCCTGCTACATTTCTACCACTGTGCCCAAATCCATGGTCAATTCCTTGATTAATGTCAATGTGATTTCATTCACTGGCTGTGTCACCCAGGTTTTCTTGGTTGTCACATTTGCAGGGGCTGAGCTGTCCTTTCTCACTGTTATGGCTTATGACCGTTATGTAGCAATCTGCCACCCTCTACAATACATGCTGATTATGAACTGGAATGCCTGTCTTCAAATGGCAGCTGCTTCGTTGCTCAGCAGTGTCCTCAATGGTGTGATCCACACTGTAAACACATTTAGGCTACATTTCTGCCAGTCTAATGTGATTGAACAATATTTCTGTGATATCCCTCAGTTATATAGGATATCTTGTACAAACACGGAAGCCAGTGAGCGCTTCACGCTTGCCAGTGTCTTTTGTGTGGGGTTGTTCTGCTTTTCGCTTGTCTTGGTGTCCTACAGTTATATCTTCTCTGCAGTGTTCAAGATTCAGTCAGCACAGGGAAGGTATAAAGCCTTTTCCACCTGTATCCCACATTTGACCATATTTTCTTTGTTTGTTTCTACTGTTATGCTATCCTACATGAGACCAAAGGCTTTGTCCTCTCCATCTCTGGATTTGTTGGCTGCTGTTTTGTATGCCATTTTGCCACCTCTGATGAATCCCATAATTTATAGCCTGAGAAACAAAGAGATCCAAGGTGCTTTGCGGAAAATGTCTCAGAAAAAATAGAAATGAATTTTGCCTGGTGACCTCAGATGGAAGACTACTAGGGTTGTGTCCAATATCTTTCACATTTAGAGCAGAGTCATTGACATGAATTGACATAACAAACTTCCAACTATTAATTTCAATGGGGCTACTTAGAGTAGAACTTAGTTGGAGACAACCTTTTGCTAATAATTATTTCCCTATTTAAAATATTTGTATGCTGCCTTTCTACCTAACCATAGGGGCTCCAAGGCTGCTCATCATTTTATGATAAATGCCAGTTCGCCTAAGCATACGGACATTGTATCCATGAATGGAAGCAAAGATTGTACATGGACACCCCATCTCAACATCCTTGTGCACGAAATCCCACCCACTACAGTGGGCATCCACATCCATTTATCTTAATGTGAATAGAACACCTCACACTATCAAGTATTCTGCTTAATCAGGGGTCTCCATTGTGTGGAGCATTCTATTTGTATATATAAAAAAGCATTAACCTGAGCCCTGAGCTCATGTTTAAAGTGGCTGTGGCTTAGCAGGCTCTCAGCAGCCTCCAATTCCCCCTTCTCAGTCTTTGTGTGCTTCTTGGACCAATACAAGAAGGAGCCATAGTTTGGCTCCCAACTCGGCAAATACTGCACGTGAAATGAAGAATCTCTCTAAGAAAGGATTTTATAAGCTTTGCTAACCCAAAGACTACATGATCCTTTTTGTAAAGAAACCAAGTACTTTTCTTTTTAAGACGTTTGGAACCTTTCTTCTTCTTTTACTCCCAATTGATGAAAATTTGTTTCATGCCACTGCTGGAAACTCTGTGAGTAAACCACAGGGGGTGTTACTGGTTTGTTGTTGTTTTTTGTGGTTTTATTTTTTGATTTTATTCTGTAAACCACCCTGAGACCTGTAGGTATATCGTGGTATATAAACAACAACTACTACTACTACAACTGCAACAATTCACTTATTTGCAAAGCTAAGTGTCTGTGATTCATTCTAGCCTGAGTATTTTCATGTGGAATGTTTGTTTAAAGATGGATGCGGGCAGGTATAAATCTAACTATGTACTTGGTAGCAATCACAATTGTACAGTGGTAGCTTTAGTTACGAACTTAATATGTTCCGGAGATCCATTCTTAACCTGAAACTGTTCTTAACTAGAGGCGTGCTTTAGCTAATGTGGCCTCTTGCTGCTGCTGCACCGCCAGCACACAATTTCCGTTCTCATCCTGGGGCAAAGTTCTCAACTCAAGGTAACTCTTCCAGGTTAGCAGAGTTTGTAACCTGAAGCATTTTTAACCTGAGGCGTTTGTAACTCGATGTATCACTGTCCTGGAGATTAGGAATCTCTCTTCCAAACCTCTTTCTCCAACACAGACAGAGGCAGCCCCCTCTAAAAAAAAAAATCTACTCAGCCACCCCATCCACCCAGCTTAGGCCACCTAAATTCTGGGAGCCTGGATGTTGCAAGAAGAAGGAAGATTAATGAGTAGATGTTTCAAACTTGAATGCCAGGATGCCAGTCTCCTTTGTGATTGGCTAGGAAGGCTAGCCATATCCAGCTGTATTCCCTCCCTTTAGGAGTAAGTTTCCTGAAACTTCCTCAAGAAAAAGGGGAGAGTGTCTGTCTGTTCAGACAGTTTAGCAAAATAAGTAGTAAAATAAAATAAAATAAAATAAAATATTAAGAAGTGTAAGACAGATCCATATTGTTGCATACCACTCCAATCACTTGCAAGATTCCAGGGGTCCTATGTGCTTACCCAGGATCTCTGTTTCCTTTAGAATGAGGCACAGTGGAGACTGTGGTGTCTTTAGGCCAAGGGGTTTATTTGCACATATATAGAACCTTAGCCTGTGATGGAGGGGTTCACAGCATTAACATTCCAAGAGGGTCTTGCTGCTCCCAGAGCCACATACTGGGATTTCAACAGAAATCAGTCTTTCCCAGCTGCCCAACTTGAAGTTTCCAGATTCTAGTTTATACCTTCCAAGACTCAACTCTCTATGATGGCCTTTGTATTTCTATTAACCAGTGAGTTGAGGAAGGCGGTTCAACCCATTTGCCATATGCCACAGAACAACTCCCTTTGTTACCTTAATGGCCCATACCTAAAGGGCCATTATCTCACCAGGAAGATAGCTTTGATATTCCAGGAACTGGATGTGTATTGAATCCAGGAATTGTAAAGGGGCTCAAGCATACAGCATACCCCCCTGCCACACCCACAAAAATTCAATAATAATATATTCATGAGGGCTGTGAAAGTGTTGTTATATCTATGGAAGTTTTTGATGTTTTATAACAGCAGGGATGCACAGCTATTATTTTCACTTCTATTCAAAGCACCACCCCACAATGCCTCTGAAACCAAACTGTCAACTGTGACATGATGAATCCAACCGATTACACAGAACCAACATCACTAGAAGCATTGATCTACAAATACAGTTCAATGAATACATTGCATGAAAGCTAGATAGAAAATGGAGAAGGACTGAAAGTACACAACACACACACACAATTAAGGTTATAATGAGGATAAATAATTAATTCCCTTTTCCTGTTAGTTGCTTCCTGGTGTTTAGATCAGGTCTTAGAACAATGATATAACATTTGGGGAAGAAAACGCAAGCCAAGAGGCCGGTGTTGGAAGCCAAGATGGCAAACACCTCCACTGCCACAATGTATTTCCCTTTTGTGCTCAGATAACCTGGAATAAAGGAGACCCAGACACTGCAAAACACCAACATGCTGAACGTGATGAACTTGGCTTCGTTGAAAGAGTCAGGCAGCTTTCTGGCAAGGAAAGCCACAGTGAAGCTGATGATAGCCAAAAAGCCCAGGTAGCCAAGGACACAGTAGAACATGGTGATTGAACCTTCATTGCATTCAACAATGATGTGCCCAGCCAGAGAGTGCGCGTCAAGATCTGGGAATGGAGGAAAGCTTGACAGCCAAGAGGTACAAATGCCTACTTGGATGAGGGAGCAGGAGAGAACAACAGCATTTGCCACCTTCTGCCCTAGCCATTTCCTCATTGTGTTGCCTGGCTTTGTGGCCAGAAAGGCCAGGATCACAATGATGGTCTTTGCCAGCACAGAAGAAACTGCAACTGAGAACACAATGCCAAAGGCTGTTTGCCTTAGAAGGCAAGTCACCTTCTCAGGTTTGCCAATGAAGAGTAAGCAAGAAAGGAAGCAAAGCAGGATGGAGATGAGAAGAGTGATGGTAATGTTCTGGTTGTTGGCTTTGACAATGGGGGTATTCCAGTTCTTCACAAATGTGTATATCACCATACCGGTCACTACAGCAAAGGAAACAGCAAGAGAAACTAAAACAATCCCCAAGGGCTCCTCATAGAATAGGAAAATTCTAACTTTGTTTATGCATTCATTTTTGTCCGCATTTGGATATTGCTCTTCTGGACACTTGGCACAATTAATTGCATCTAAAAGGGGCAAACATAACATCATTAAGTCTACCCCATTCATATGTCATTGTTTAGTGTATGAAGATAATGAAGTAATGATAAACATTGTATTTCTCATTATTTTTAATTCTTAAGAATGACATGCTTCCGAGTCTACCTGCGCTATCTCCTCTTGGTACCCAAGCTGCTTGGTATATTTAAAATGATATTGTGTTCTCCATTTAATGACTGTCAATTTTCTCCTTTTTGCCAGGGTGGATGAAATGTGCATGCCTGGATTTCCTTCATTGACTTTTCTTTGTAGGTGTGTGGAATAACAGTTATCCTATGTGGGTGGGTAGGGGAGCCTAGGAGTTAGGGCCATGTGAAGGGATTTATTTTTGCAGAGATTGAAAAATGGAGACTGCTCGTGTCCATGTCTCAGGGTCTGGGCCAGGCCCACTTGCCACTACAGTTCGTGCAATGTGATATCATAATATCACGGTGCACACATGTGACATCATGACGTCATAGCACCACCCTGGGCACCCATAATCTGGGATCCAAGTTGGCGCCACTGTTGCTAGCTTAATTTACACCAGTTTGCAAGGTCATGTGACCCAGCTGAATGGGCGTTGGATCCTATTCCCCACTGGCCCTGCTAGTTCCTTAGAATTCCCCCTTTGCAGGTGTGATTATCTTTTGCTTTGACTGGTAATCAGATTGGAATCTGTGCAATGTATCTCATTTCATTTTCATTTGTCTTTATCTAACTGTTCTATATGTTGTTACTTTATTCGAAAAAGTGAATCTCTCTCCTCCCCCCTCCCCGACACACATCCCAATGAAAATTGATGTCTCATACTTGTTTCTTTAGATATCATGTCTTCTGGACATGGGACACAGTCATGACAGCAAACTTGTTTCCCTTCCTGTGCCATCTTTCTATATCCAAGGAGGCAACTGTCAACACACATTGCTTGAGGTGGTGTCTGTTCAAACATTTTTTTTTTAAAAAATGAAGGTTGCATCAGTCTTTTCGGACCAACTAGTACATTTATAATTTCTCTTTTTGGGGCATGAAATAATGACTTCCAATCCCTGATGGGGCACCTTTTTGTAATGCAAAGCAGTTAAAAATAGCAAAATACTGAATTTTAAACAGCATCAAAAAATGATGATGCTGTTATGTGTTTGTGGGCATCAGACTCCTGTGAGTTTGCTGTCTGTTCTTGTTGGCATATTGTCTGACTCAAGACAATAGAGTGTTCCTCTGGGGATGAAATCTGAACAACTGCATCGCTTTTGCTGCGTTAGTGGTACTGAAGTGACTCCTCCGGGACTCAAGGCTGGGCAGTGTATATGGAAGTCCTGGGCTGCCCAGATGACAATACATTCCTCTTGCTCTCACTGATGTCGCCCAAAGGGAATCAGAGCCATAAAACTGGGACCAGACAGCTGTCATTTCTGGATGCAGTACGTGTTAGAGTTAATTTTATTTGAGGTGTTAGCCTGGTGTAATGGGTCATTAAGACAACACAGGATCAAAGGGCTAAGTGTGAAAAGGCATTTCAATGAGGCCTTTCCTGCTCTGCATATATAAGCCTGGCGTTTAGAACAGAGAGTTGGAAATAACGTGTGCAGAAGCATAGTGCAGGAGGTGTTAGGAGGGTAAGTTAGGCATTATGTGACCTAAGAAGGCAAGCTACAGGGCAGAGATCCTGCTGTGCCTGTGTATTTATGTGTAAATAAATGATATATAATATAGACACCATCTCATTGTCCAGAAGGAAACACAGCATGCTTGGAACTAAGTGGAATCTCTAACCACTCAGAGGTTATGGGGGACAATGTCAGCTTTAAAATCAGCTTACTCTGTATGTCTCCTAACAGTGTAGATCTGCAGAATCTGGCATTTTTACAAGTGTCACAAAATGTCCTTCTGCATGAGAGAGGAATTTGTAGTGTTTCTGTTTTGAATATCACCTGGGGCATGTTTAATGGCTGTTTCCTGAATATTGTGAAATATATAAATTCCTACCTGTTTGAATTTGTTATTCCACACAATCATATTCCCTCTGATAGTGAAACTATGATTTGCTGAAATTTTTCCAACCTGGAGTTTGAGACCAGTTCGATTGCGGTAAACAACCCAGTTGATGATATCATAGCCAGCTGAAACTTCTCCATTTTCTATCAGGACTTCATGCCCAGCACCATTGTTAAAATGAATATTTTTCAGTGAAGAATGGACCTAAACTGAGAAAGAACATTATTGTGTGTCTGTAAATTTGAGCTTATTATTCTGAATCTGTTTAAGCTGCCATTCAGTCAGAGGCAAACATTTTATATTATAAGAAGAGCCTGCTGGATTAGGCCAAAATGGAGAATTTAGGACATTTCCTCCAGCCTTATGAGAGCTTTCTCCCATTCAGCAAAGCTTGCTCTGAGCCTGGCTTCGGCTGGGGAGGGTGGGATATAAATAAAATTTCCAGGGGAAGGCATGTCAGTGATTGGGGTGCTCTGGGAAAATATTTCACCATGATTAAAACTTAAATATGTCCATCCAAATGGAAGACACTCCACTTCTCCTATCCCTCTCCACTTGAGCTCAGGACATCTACCTAGTCAGCTTGATTTTCCTCCTTCCTCCCTCCCTCCCTCCCTCCCTCCCTTCCTTCCTTCCTTCCTTTCTTTAACATATTGGGCAATTTCAGAACCTGTGGCTCAGAGCAATCAGGGAATTGTTGATTGAACTCAAGGAGCTGGTTAATGACAAAATACAATCTGGGAATGTGAAAACCTCACCCTTTCACAGAGCCAAGGTACATCCATTGGATTTAATTCTCCACTAAAAGATCTCTAGAGAATATCATGGCTATAAGAGTGTGCTAAAAATTTAACCATCAGAGTTGATTTCACCTGCAAAATGAAATTCATCAGAATGATAGACTTTACCTGCCATGGCTGAATATTCAAGGGTTTGAATTTGCCTTTATTAGCCAGCATTAGTTTTTGGCTTGGAACATCAATGGCATGTAAAGCATGAGCTATTGCATGGAGAGCATTGTAGATAACATAACTCTCAACAGTCATATCCATCTCAAACCTAGATGCAGTCAATGTTTCCAGTTTCTCCTTTCCTGTACATCTTTCACACATTTGACAATGTGTAAACCCTTCACTAGGAATCGAACAGTCAAAAGCATATTGCCAGAACAAACATAGAAAGTGCATGAGTGATTCATCCGAATTTAAGTTCTTGATAAAATTATGGAATCTGGGAACAGGCTGTTTCTGTACTGAGAAATACAGGGTGCCACTGAAAGCCCTTTCAAAACCAGAGGATAAATCTATCTCCTGAGTGAAATCCCACCGAGCTGTTATAATCCAAACCTTCCTAATATCAATTATTTTGAAAAGGTCACAAACGTGTACTCTGAGTTTTAAGTCCCACAGAGAATAATAATTTCCACTGACAATAAACACATTGACTTCAGACTGAAGTGCTGCATCAATCTTTGGCATTTGTGTATTGAAGGCCTCATCACGGTCTTGTGATGCTCTTTCTATCTTCAGCAATAAGGCAACACAAATGCTATTCTGGGCAAGCAGAGGTGTTAAAATCTGCACAAAGTCTTCTCCATCATCATCATCTGAAACAATGATGCCAATCCATGTCCATTCAAAATGAAGGAGTATCTGGACAATCCCAACAGGCTGAATAGTTTCACTTGGTGCCATTCGGTATAAAGGGAAATGTGTTTTGCTGCTCAGTTTTGTGTCATAGGCTCCATAAGTGAGCTACTGTAATACAGGAGACAAGGCTTATTAGAGCTTGGAGAAATAACAAGAAATTGCCCATTACGGTAGGTATCTAGTAGTACTAAATTTTCTGAATATTCTTTAGAAATAAGATTTTCTATATTACTTCCACACTCACATCCCAGCATGTGATTTCCAACAGAATATTTTAGGCTCTTGCTCTAATTGAATAATTCAGAGACTAAGCTCAACTTAATGAAGTAGATGCTACTTCTGACTAGATGTATATAAAGGTTTGCATTGTTACCGTAATTGCATGAGCTACATTGTATGTGTGAATGAGCTAACCATCAGTTTGCACAGAACTTAAGCATAGTCACAAAATCCATTCATGTAAAGGAGCAGATAAGAAGACTGGAGACAAACACACCTGTGGTATCTTGTACTGATTCAAGATGGTGGCCATCTGATAGGCATCTTCTACAGTGAGACCTCCAATGATAGACAACACATCCTTATTCATATCATAATTATTAATTGCATTCATTTGCTTTGAGAACAGTAGGTCCAGGGTGGTCTCATATATAGTTCTTGCATCAAAAAGGTTGTCATAGATGTGGAATCCCAAAGTGACATTGGGCAACAGCCTGGGATTCTTATTGATCTCATGAATGGCAAAAATAAATGTGAGGACATGCTGATAATTTTTATACACTGGACTGCAATAAGATAGATAAGTTGTCATAGCGCCATCTATTACAAAGACTATTATCACCCTCAGTTTCATGTAGAAAGTTTGCTGTTCACCTGATCCACATGAGGATATGAAAGGGATGTTAAGAACAAAAAGAATATGGGAATGTAGCTGTAGGTGTGGAAACGTGAGCAAAAGGGATAATACAGAGTGGCCCAAAAGTAGGTATACTGCTTTAGAGTCCACTTTCTTTGTTGTTGACTCAAGTTCACTGTCATCATTCACAATATCAGTAAGGAAAAATAATCCTTTTTTCTGACTCCACTATTCTTTCCAACTGCCGCACTATTCTTTCCAACTGCCAGCCTGAAATTTAGCTGCCACTTTGTTGTGTGTTAGTTATCTGTATCCATATAATTTGTTGTGATGAATTTCTTTTGAGCCACCCTGTATTTGGTGAGACATGTTCCAGTCAAAATTAACCCCCTTTGAGGAAATTTGACATTTTTCTTTACTATCAAGTGGTATATAAATTGTATGAAATATATCTAAAATAAACTTAAGCCTGCCCTTGCCTGTTCCGCGTTGAGATTAGTAGCTGAATCGTGCTCTTGTTTTTTTGTTTCTTTATTTGTTTTTCATGGTTTGGGAGGATATCCAGAAAGTACTATTAATAAAACCCAGTATGAAACTTCTACTCAAATTTATGGATGTCTGATCTGTGTGGCAGTATTTCTGTTTGAAATGACTCACTCATTTACAGGAGCAAAAGCTTGCCTTTGTGCATCCCAACATTTTCACTTTATTGCAAGTTTCATGGAAGCGAATACACCTTACAACCTTGTTTCAAAAGCTTAACAACTGTATCTACATATTTTTCAAATTACTTTTATTAATTATTTGCTGTAGTGTTATTTCCCAGCAATGTGTACAATAATGCAATTGTAAACCTCATGTGACACACACATCCTTTCCTCTCCAAAATAATATTTTCTGCAATTTTACTGATATCTAGAATTGTCACCAATGAGTTGGGCATTGATGTAATCTGTTATGATAGTCATTGCACTTCTGGGTATCCTAAATCCAAGTTTGTAATACATGAACTGTTGTCATGCTGAAATCCCACCCTTCACTCAGTGAATGGCAACCATAATCATCACTGGGCTAACGGAATTGTACTTCTAATCAATGCAGAAGAACTTACATAAATGCTTTGTGATGTTTTTCTGGAAGATTTGTAAAATTGAGCAAAACAAATTCAGGAAATATGAGAGAGAAGATCCCACCAACTGCAGCATCACCTGGTTGATATAAATTGTCCCGAATGCTTCTGTAATAACTGCACCCATCTTTCATGTCTTGAGATACAAGAGAAGGGAGAAGCATCAGCAACAGCAGCAATATTAATAAACACCGAAGCACAACAACATGCCTCCTCAGCCCACAGCAGCATTCTGACATTCTCAATTCCCCTCCAAGCTACAATAGTTCCCTGCAGTAGGCACACTGGGAGAATTTCTCACAAGAACCACAAATGCACCAACTGTTGAGACAGCAACTAAAGAACAGGAGGTAGATTTTATCTTATTTCCCTAGGGAGCATATTCCAGAGTAGAGGTGCACACTGTGACTTCTGCACAGTTCAGAACTGAATGACCCATCTTTTCTACTCTGCCTTTAAAAAAAACAAACCCTTTGATGTTAATGTTGACTCTACAAGATTGGAAATTAATAACAGTGATTTCAAAAATTTCAGGGTAGTGAAATAGTTCCCTGGTTTCAATAATGGCCTCCCTGTGCTTCTGGAAAAACATGTTTACAAAATTTCTTTGATGGCAAAGGTTTAGGTTCATGATAAGGAAATATGGGGATAGATTACTTCCACTGCATTGCTTTGAACACATTTCTCCTGTTGTTTGCACTTGGGCCTAACTTCCTAACTTGGGCCTAAAATGCTAGGTTTTTCAATACAAATGGTAGCTTGCATCTGAGAACGGAGGTTCTGTTTTGGCTTAGAGGGGCAAGCCTTGAACTGAACAGAGAAAAACCTCCCTGATTATTCAGCCTTCTATGTGAAAACCCCTCTACTTCTAATGAGCTTTTCCTTTTAAATGGTTCATCAAAATCAATGTACTGAATTTATTTACAATCCAGAAACATGTGGAATATTTGGGTAAATATTTTTCCCCCTATTCTATATCAGTATCACAGTCATGGGATGGTGCATGTTAAGATTCTTATTTAAGTTTTTCATGATGCAGAAAACCCCTCCCCCTAGAAGCCCACCTAGCTGCAGTGCCAACCGTCGACCATCATAACTTCGTCACCCCACACGCCTCAAACTCCAGCACCCCACAGGTTGATAAAACAAGGGTACAACCACTCTGAGCTTTATTTGGAAGAAAGTTGGGGTGGTAAAGCTCACAAATAGGAGGACAGACACTGGACAGGAAGAAGAGTTTGAAGAAGAGTTTGGATTTGATATCCCACTTTATCACTACCCGAAGGAGTCTCAAAGTGGCTAACATTCTCCTTTCCCTTCCTCCCCCACAACAAACACTCTGTGAGGCGAGTGGGGCTGAGAGACTTCAAAGAAGTGTGACTAGCCCAAGGTCACCCAGCAGCTGCATGTGGAGGAGCGGAGACGTGAACCCGGTTCACCAGATTACGAGTCTACTGCTCTTAACCACTACACCACATTGGAAGGTCCTCTTTTGACACCCTTCCCTTCCTCTCTAGGAATGACAGCCCTGTTAATATTGGTAACCCTTTTGTTTCCATGAAATTGGCTTTCTCCATGTATACCAGCTCATCCTCCAGCATTGGAACATTCCCAGATTAAATCAGAAAATGGGGTGGCTTTTTGAATTCCATGAGTGCCATGGGAGAATTGTGACTGCTGGAGCATATGATAATGTCACAGTGGCATCAGGCGATGCTGTGCTTTGAAACCCTACTTGTTGGCACTTCAAAATTGAGTGCAGGGCTTGTGAAAGCCCTTTGCTGCAAAGGGTGTTCAGACACCCACATTGCTCCTTTAAATCTCAGTTTATCTCCTCCTTTATAAATCTCCTCCTCAAGGAGGAGAAAGTTGTTTCCATTCAGTGAGTATTGCTTATCTGTTCCAGCGGTGCTCTTAAAAGCAGCTTCATACTTCTCTGAAACCAGAAGTTTAGAGGAGGAGAATGGCAAAACTGTTTGCAAAAAGCTTCAGACAGCTGCAGGAGCAGTGTAGGGTTCTTTGAAAGCCCTTTGCAAGCAGCTGCACAAAGAAGCAGTGGGAAACTGCAAAGAAAGGGCCTTCAAACAATTTCAAACTACTCCTTTTCACTTCTGATTTTACAAATTATATTCAGATGGTGCTGGACACCTGTTAAACTATCATATGTTATAACTCTGCCACTATGCTGGAGGGAATGTGAGGTCCTTCACATGTGGTGGGATTGCCCTATAGCTCAAAAATTTTGGAAGGAGGTTATTTTTGACCTAGGCAAAATTACCAACTAAATCCTCAAACTAGATCTGACTTTGACACTCTTCTGCATTGGAAGTGGTATTAGTCATTGAGACCATTTCTATTCAAATCAACTGTGGAGTGATTAATCCAACTCAGAACCAACCTCACTGGCCAATATTAATTTACAAATATAGTTCAGTGATTACAGTATATTAAAACTGGATAGGTTTAAATTTAAACTACACAATATATATAGATTTAGAATAAGAATTAACCATTAATTTATTTTTCCTGTTAGTTGCTTCTTGGTGTTAAGATCATGTGTTAGAACAATGAGAGAGAGAGAGAGAGAGAGAGAGAGAGAGAGAGAGATTACCTGAAATACAGGACAAAACTATATCAACAAAGGATGTGGCATTTTCCACTGAAATAAGGGACAATCCTGTTGCATGAACAATCCAACTCACTTCCCAGAAATAAAATCACTAGTTAGTATTACAAATCCATTTCAGTGATTACAATGCATATAAACAGGATTGGAAGAAGGAGAAACAGACCGAATGTACACAACACAGACAACTAAAGGTTTAGAATAAGGATAAATAATTAATTCCCTTTTCCCGTTAGTTGCTTCCTGGTGTTTAGATCAGGTCTTAGAACAATGATATAACATTTGGGGAAGAAGATGCAAGCCAAGAGGCCAGTGTTGGAAGCCAAGATGGCAAACACCTCCACTGCCACAATGTATTTCCCTTTCGTGCTCAGATAACCTGGAATAAAGGAGACCCAGACACTGCAAAACACCAACATGCTGAACGTGATGAACTTGGCTTCATTGAAAGAGTCAGGCAGCTTTCTGGCGAGGAAAGCGACAGTGAAGCTGATGATGGCCAAAAAGCCCACGTAGCCAAGGACACAGTAGAACATGGTGATTGAACCTTCATTGCATTCAACAATGATGTGCCCAGCCAGAGAGTGTGTGTCAAGATCTGGGAATGGAGGAAAGCTTGACAGCCAAGCAGTACAAATGCCTACTTGGATGAGGGAGCAGGAGAGAACAACAGCATTTGCCACCTTCTGCCCTAGCCATTTCCTCATTGTGTTGCCTGGCTTTGTGGCCAGAAAGGCCAGGATCACAATGATGGTCTTTGCCAGCACAGAAGAAACTGCAACCGAGAACACGATGCCAAAGGCTGTTTGCCGTAGAAGGCAAGTCACCTTCCCAGGTTTGCCAATGAAGAGCAAGCAAGAAAGGAAGCAAAGCAGGATGGAGATGAGAAGAGTGATGGTAATGTTCTGGTTGTTGGCTTTGACAATGGGGGTATTCCAGTTCTTCATAAAGGTGTATATCACCATACCTGTGACCACAGCAAAGGAAAGAGCTATGAAAACTAAAACGATTCCCAAGGGCTCCTCATAGGTTAGGAAAGTTCTGACTTTGTAGATGCATCCATCCTTTCCCACATTTGGATATTGGTCTTCTGGGCACTTGGCACAATTAATTGCATCTAAAAGGACAAAACAAAGTGTCATTAGGTCCAGTCCATCCCATTTCTATATCACTATATCTATATCATTTCATGCAGAGAGAAAAACATTAAGACTTAATGCCTTAGATATGCCTCTCTCTGCATTTTGCCCCCTGATGTTCGACTCCCTGAGCCCCAAACAGCCCTGACAATCGTCAGGAACGATGGGAGGTGATGTCTGACAAAACCTGCAGGACACCACACTGGCTTTCCATGATCCGCATCAAAATGAAGAGATGGAAAGTTATTTATGATCAAGGATGAAAGGTTTTTAAGTAAACAGCAAATGCTAAGGGCTTTGAATTGTATTTTTCCATTTAATTTTACGTTTTTATAAATTGTATGTTTTCAAGTCTGCTGTGCTCCCTTCTCACCTTTGGTCTGCTTTTAGGGATCTAAACCGCTTATTCTATGTGAAAGGAAACTGTGTTCCCCATTTACGGTAATTACTATCCATCTTCTCCTTTTTGCCAAATTTGATAAAATGTACATGAACAGGAGTCTTTCCATATCAAATTTAGGAACAACAGAAGGTGGTGTAAAGCAAGCTGGCATAAGTTAAGCCAATACAGTGGTACCTCGGGTTAAGTACTTAATTCGTTCCGGAGGTCCGTTCTCAACCTGAAACTGTTATTAACCTGAAGCACCACTTTAGCTAATGGGACATCCCGCTGCCGCCACACCGCCGGAGCACGATTTCTGTTCTCATCCTGAAGCAAAGTTCTTAACCCGAGGTACTATTTCTGGGTTAACGGAGTCTGTAACCTGAAGCGTATGTAACCGGAAGCATCTGTGACCCGAGGTACCACTGTATAAAGTCCACCAGACCTAAGGTCTGTTCAGAAGTGGGGTTCCTGCTGGCTGAGGTGATCCCAGTCTGGTAGAGGGAATGCAAGCCTTTAAAATTGTGTTAGGCTGACACCACACTTTTTGCTAGTTTAACTTACACCAGTTTGCCAGGTCATGTGATCCAGCTGAATGGGCTTAGAATCCAGCCTACACCTCGCTGGCTCTGTTAGTTCTCTCGAATACTTGTTTTTTAAGGGGTGAATATATTTGCTTTGACTGCTAATGTTGTGATGTTTATGTCATTTTATATTCACTAGTCTTTATCTATGGCTCTTCATGTTGTTTCTATAGTCCATAAAATGGATATCTATCTATATCTACCTATATGAAACACATCCAAAAGAAAAGTGACGTAACATACCTGTTTTGTTAGACATCATGTCTTCCGGACATGGGGCACAGATATGGCAACAAGATGGTTTCCCCTCCTGAGCCATTCGTCTGTATCCAAAGGGGCAGCTCTCAACACACTTTGCTTGGGGTGGTGTCTGATCATGCAAATTTTTTTTTAAAATGAAGGTGGCATCCATCTTTTCAAACCCACCAATGCATTTATATTTTTCTACTTAGAAACGTGGAAATTCTGACTTCTGATCCCTCTTCAAGCAGCCTTAGTGTTTTGCTGTGATGCAAGGCAGTTAAAAAGGCAGCATACTGAATTCTAAACTGCTTCTGGCTCAATTGAACACCATGGCAGAAGCCAGAGCACACAGAAATGCAATTTACCTTCCCGCTGAAGCAGCACCTATTTATCTAGTCATGCTGGTATGCTTTCAAACTACTAGGTTGACAGTATCAAGGAGCAAAGTGCAAAAAGGCATTTAAATTACACTCCCTCACTCTGCATATAAAAGCCAGGGGTATAGAATATAGAATTGGAAGTAATGTGGGCAGAAGCGTAATGCAGGGGGAGTTAGGAGAGTAAGATAGGCATTATGTCTGACCCATGAAGGCAAGCTATAGGCCAGGGTTACTGCTGTACCTGTGGGAGAAGCAAAATCCTTTTGGAATGTTGATGATCTGAACCCCTCTATGGCAGGCCCTGGTTTTATGTATGTGTAAATAAACCACATAATATAAAGACACCACAGTCTCCATTGTGCCTCATCATCCAAAACAGAGATCCTGGAACTCCCTGGAGACTTGAACCACTCAGACATTGGGGGGTGGGGGTGGCATGTAACAATACTTTCAGGGGCCAGGATGCAACTTGAAAACTGATTTGGAGGTGTGCATTTAAAAATGCTAAAGAAAGCCAACAATGATCAAACTATGACAGCTTTAAAAGATCACCTTACTCCATATAGGTCCCCAACTGTGTTGATAAGCAAAGCTGGCACTTTAACAAGTGTTGCACAGTGTCCTTCCTCACCTGAAAGGAATTTGCTTGTAGTGTTTTGCTTTTGAACATCACCTGTGGTTTAATAGTTGATTCCTTGGACTTTAAAAGTATGTAAATTCCTACCTGTTTTAATCGGCTGCTCCACATAATTCTATCCTCTCTGAGAATGAAACTGTGACTTGCTGAAATTTCTCCAACCCTGACTTTCAGGACAGATTGATTGTGGAAAACAATCCAGTTGATGATATCATAGCCAGCTGAAATGGCTCCATTTTCTATCAAGATTTCATGCCCAGCACTACTGTTAAAGTGGATATTTTTCAGTGAAGAATGGACCTAAAGTGAGAAAGAACATTATTGTGGGTCTGTAAAGTTGAGTTTATTATGCTGAAATTACCATACAGTCAGAGGAAATCACTTTGCAACTAACACATGATATTACAAGAAGAGCCTGCAGGATCAAGCCAAAGTGTAGAACTCAGGACATTTCCTCCAGCCTTGCGAGAGCTTTCTCCATTAAGCAAATCACACAGGTTAAAATTAATTGTTAAAGTCTGTCTTTTCCTTGGCTGAATGTAGATAGTGAACTCTCTGTGCCTCTCTCATCCATGCAACATTCTCCTCCAGCTACTGCTATCCCACATGTTCTCCCCCCACCCTAAATCCATAAATTCCTTACACAATTGATGTAGTTCACCAATTTGGACTTTCAAAGCATAGAGAATTTCCACTATCAGGGAGGAGATAGTGTAGGAAAGCAGTAACTGGAGGAGAATGCTGCATGGATGAGGGAGGAATAAAGGAGATATGGGCAAGCCCTTAGCTTGACTGTATCTTTCCAATCTGCTTTATTATTCAGGAATTGACTATATATGTTAAAAATGGAGATAAAAATCCCCTGGAGTAGATTAAGTAAGTCAAATCTTAAACAGATATATCTATGAACAATGACATTTTTGCCTTAGGGTATGACTCTAGAAAGGAAAAAACCAGAATGTTAGCCAGAGTGATTATCTTACAAGGGTGGAATGTACCATTCTAGGACTGGTACAACACAAGACATAGAGGTCCATAATGGTAGTTTGGAAAAAGAATATTCTCAGGTGGAGAAAATTTTGTTGACCTGGGAAATGATCTTTTACCCTGTGGGCAATTGGCTGGTGTGGGGTCTGGCCCCATGAAGTTTTGGGGAATACAACCTCTTCTCCTGGGATAAATCTCTCTATTGGCTTGCATATAGGAAATGGTGTAGGGAAATAGCATAAATCTCCAGGGAAGACTTGGGCTGGAAAATGCAACACCCAGGAAGGACCATGTTACTCCACTAAGTGTTGGTGTTAGTGGACTTCTACTCCAACCATGTAATTGTGGGGACACAGCTTCTTTTCCAATGGAAAGCACGTCAGTTATCTGAGTGCACTGGGAAAACAGTTCCCCATAATTAAAACATATATATCCAGCAAAATGGAAGACACTCCACCTCCCCTATCCCTCTACACTTGAGCTCAGGACATCTTCCTTGTCAGTCTGATTTTCCTTCTGTATTATTATTATTGTTTTAATGTATTGGGCAATTTAAAAGTCTGTGGCACAGAACAGCTTTGGACTCATTAATAACTCTGAGGTTGCTAACAACGTAATCCAATCTGGGAATGTGAAAAATTCACCTTTTCAACTGTAAAATCAGGAAATACTTAGAGCCAAAGCACATCCCTAATATTTCATTCTCCACTCAATATTATTTGGAGAAAATCTTGGCTACAGATGTGTTCTAAAATTTGAAACATCAGAGAAATAGACTTTACCTGCCATGGCTGAATATTCAAGTGTTTGAATTTGCCTTTATCCAGCATGAGTCTTTGGCTTGACATATCAATAGCATGTAAAGCATGAGCCACCACATGGAGAGCATTGTAGACAGTATAACTCTCACCAGTCATATCCATCTCAAACTCAGACGCAGGCCGTCTTTCCAGTTTCTCATTTCCTGTACATCTTTGACCATATTTACAACGTGAATAGTTCTTACTAGAAATTGAACAGTGAAACATAAATTCCCAGAATAAACAGAGAAAGTGCATCAGTTGTTCATCGGATTTTAAGTTCTTGAGAAAATTATGGAACCCAGGCACGGGAGTTGTCTGTACCGAGAAATATAAGGTGCCATTGAAATTGTAATCAAAACCACGGAATCCTCTTGTTCCCTTAGTGAAATCCCACCGAGCTGTTGTAATCCAAACTTTCCTAATATCAACTATCCTGAAAACTTCACACACTCTTACTCTTAATTTCAAGTCCGATAGAGAATATTCATTTCCACTGACAATAAACACACTGACTTCAGACTGAAGTGCTGCATCAATCTTTGCCATTTGTGTATTAAATGCCTCCCTACGGTCTTGTGACGCTCTTTCTATCTTGAGCAATAACGCAACACAAATGCTATTCTGGGTAAGCAGAATATGGAATCTGGGAACAGGCTGTTTCTGTACTGAGAAATACAGGGTGCCACTGAAAGCCCTTTCAAAACCAGAGGATAAATCTATCTCCTGAGTGAAATCCCACCGAGCTGTTATAATCCAAACCTTCCTAATATCAATTATTTTGAAAAGGTCACAAACGTGTACTCTGAGTTTTAAGTCCCACAGAGAATAATAATTTCCACTGACAATAAACACATTGACTTCAGACTGAAGTGCTGCATCAATCTTTGGCATTTGTGTATTGAAGGCCTCATCACGGTCTTGTGATGCTCTTTCTATCTTCAGCAATAAGGCAACACAAATGCTATTCTGGGCAAGTAGAGGTGTTAAAATCTGCACAAAGTCTTCTCCATCATCATCATCTGAAACAATGATGCCAATCCATGTCCATTCAAAATGAAGGAGTATCTGGACAATCCCAACAGGCTGAATAGTTTCACTTGGTGCCATTCGGTATATTGAATGAGAAGTTGATTTACTGTTCAGTGTTGTGTCATAGGCTCCATAACTGACCTAATGAATGATAGATATATAGCTTATTAGAAATTGGAGAACTTACAGTAAAATGCTCAACAAGTATCTACTACTAAATTTTCAGCATAGTCTTTAGAAATAATGTTTTCAATATTATCCATATAACTTCCACACTCACATCCCACCATGTGATTTCCAATAGAGTATATTAGGCTGTTGCTCTAACTGCATAATTCAGAGATTAAACTCATAATAAAGCAGTATAGGCTACTTCTGAGTAGATATATATAAAGGTTGATGCTGTTAATTACTAACTGCATAAGGTGGTTCATATGTGTGAACCAGCTAACCTTCAGTTTGCACAGCATTTTAACCTAGTGAAAATTGCATCAAAATAAAGATTTAGATAAGGAGACTGGAGACCCACACACAGGATCTTCCCCCATCGTCATATCCTCATTGTATCTTCATGCAACATCTGAAAAGGTGACCAGTGGGTTTGAGGGAAGCTGGCATGATTACAAACATTATTTTAACACAAAACTTCTACTTTTATATATTGTTAAAATATTAGTCTGGCCAATGAGTTATAATATTCATAGCCTAGCTGGCATGATTCAGCAAGATTCTATAAATTTCAAGTACCTGTGATGTTTACGTGAGGTTGGGATTCAAAGCGCATTGCTTATCCTTGCTTATATTTATGCATGGACAGGCTGAGGTGCGCACAAATAGACCCACCTGTGGCATCTTGTACTGATCCAAGATGGTGGCCATCTGATAGGCATCTTCTACAGTGAGACCTCCAATGACAGACAACACTTTCTTATTCATGTCATAATTATTTATTGCCTTCCTTTGCTGTGGGAACAGTAGGTCCAGGGTGGTCTCATATATAGTTCTTGCATCAAAAAAGCTGTCATAGATGTGGAAACCCAAAGTGACATTGGGCAAGAGCCTGGGATTCTTATTGATCTCATGAATGGCAAAAATCAATGAGAGGACATGCTGATAATTCTGAAGCACTGAACTAAAATGAAATTTAAAAAAGCAGTCATGGCACAATCTATTATAGATACAGTTTTTCACTCTTAGTTTCATGTTGAAAGCTGAATGCTGTTTTCCTGATCTCCACAAGAATATGAATGGATGGCAAGAAGAAAAGAACATGAAAATATTGCTATAGGTGTGGAAAAGTGAGTAATGGGTGATATTTGGTGAGGCGTGATCCAGTCAAAATAAATTCCCTTTGAGGAATCACTCTGAGGTTTTTTGTGAATATGAAATGGTATATAAATTTTATGAAATATATCTGAAATAAATTTAAGCATGTCCTTGATCGTTCCCCAGAGAGATTAGTAGCTGAGTCATGCTCTTGTTGCTTTTGTTTTTGGTGGGTTGATAAGATATTTGGAAAGAGCTATTAATAAAAACCCAATATGAAACTCATACTAGTGTTCAGACATCCATAAATTTGAGTATACAATCTATAGGATAAGTTACTTTTCTTTGGCTCATAGTCCACAATTGGAATTAATATTATTATACCAGATAATGATTTTACAAAAGCAACACATCAAAAGTCAAGGTCACCTCTGGAATTCTTCTGTTTCTCTTCCCTCTGTTTTTATTAATAAATATGAAATAAAATATGACAACATAATGACTGCCAAAAACAGAACAATTGAAAATGTGTTATAGGTTAAGTCATCTACTTTACATGCACACAGTTATATATAATGCATTCTCAGGAAATGGTTTGTTATGCAAGTGTTCACATAACGAGTCAAACAATTTCCATTGATTCCTATGGGGAAATTTATAATGCATTCCCAACAATGAAATGCTGATCTCAACAAGATGAAAAAGATGGGAAACCCGCCCTTCAAACCCTCTTAAACCTTGGAAAAGTCAAACAAGGGAGGAAAAAATGTTTCATGATTTGCCCAATCTCTCCCTCTTTCTTCCCCCTCCCTTGCTCCTTGCATCTACCATACTTATTGGTAAGCTGTCTGCTGCAGACCAGTGAAACATAAAAAAGTAAAATTTGTTTAAGGCTCCTTATTTGTTTACTGTATGCACGCAGATTCAGCTGCTTTGAAATTCTGCCATATAAATTTAGGAAATGTGAGAGAGAAGATCCCACCAACTACAGCATCTCCTGGATGATAGAAACTGTCCTGAATTGTTCTGTTATGATTGCATCCACCTTTTATGTCTTTAGATACGTGAGAAGGGAGAAGAAGCAGCAACAGCAGTAATATTAATAACCACCGAAGCACAACAACATGTCTCCTCAGCCCACAGCAGCATTCTGACATTTTCAATTCCCCTCCGAGCTGCAGTAGGCACACCGGGATAATTTCTCACAAGAACCACAAATGCACCAACTGTTGAGACAGCAACTAAAGAAGAGGAGATAGATTTTGTCTTATTTCCCTAGGGAGCATATTCCATAATAGAGGTGCACACTGTGACTTCAGCACAGTTCAGAATTGAATCACCCATCTTAAAAAAAATACATTTGATGTTGATGTTGACTTTACAAGAATGGAAATTAATAACAGTGGTTTTGCAAATTTCAGGGTATGGATACAGTTCCCTAGTTTCATTAATTCCTTCCCTATGCTTCTGGAAAAACATGTTTACAAGATTTATTTAACAGCTACGTTTTACACCCATGATAAGAAAATATCTGGGGAAGTTAACTTCTATTGCATTGCTCTGAAAACATTTGTTCCTGGTACTTGCAATTGGGCCTAACCTCTAGAAAGAGTTAGCTAAAACCCCTAGGTTTTGCTAAATAAATAAAGAAATAAGGTAGCCTGCACCTGAGAAGGGAGGTTCTGTTTTGAATTTGTGAGGCAAGCCCTGAACTGAACAGAAAAATGTTTTCCCGATTTCCGCATCTTGTGTGTGAAAACCTCTCTACTTCTAATGGGCTTTTCCTTTTAAGTGGTCCATCAAAATCAATATACTGGAATTATTTATAATTCAGACACTTTTGGCATATTTGGGCAAATGAGTATTTGCATTTGTTCCCTTACAGGATAAGTCGTAAGGCTTAACTGCTCTGCAAACAGTATTGGGAGGAGCAGAGAAACTTTTTCCTAGGTAAGATCCTACCTCTATTGTGTGGGCAGGTAATCCCTCCCCTACCTGGCCTGGTGTTATGTACTGAGTTGAATAGGATCCAAACTGTAGCAGTCTGATTGGTCCTAGAACAATAGGATCCAAAAGGCAGCAGTCTGATTGGTCCTAGAACAATAGGATTCAGAATGCAGCAGTCTGATTGGTCCTAGAACAATGCAGCAGTATGATTGGTTGGCAGGAACCACCCAATCCTGCTCCAGATAGAAGTGAATCCACAACCTGATTGGCTTACAGTAGAATTCCAGAATTAGCCAATCATGTGCAGCCAATTGTGTAAATAATGTATATAAAGCAGATACTGTGAGGGGACATTTATTCATTCCTCCTCACCACTATGAGCTGGATAAAGAGCATGAAATCACTTTGCGACTCTGAGTATATTTCACTGGCGACGAGGATGGGATCCCGCTGAGCTGACTGCCACACACAGCACCGCAGCACCGCCAACTGCCGCACCGCTGCCTCGCACCGTGTATCCAGGCTTCAGCTCCGGGGCACAAGGAACTCAGAATGGCAGCCAACAGCAGCTTCTCGCCATTCAACCCAGCATCTGGAGACTGGGAAGCGTACGCCTCCCGTTTCACCTTCCTCCTAGAAGCCAAAGGGGTCACCGACGAAGAAGACGCCAAGAAGAGGGCGATATTCTTCAGCGTCTGCGGAGAGGAGACGTTTGAAATCGCCCGGGCTCTCCTTGCGCCTGAAGACGTCGCTACTGTTCCATACAAAACAATAATGGAACAGCTGAAGGGGCACTTTTCGCCGCAGCCCTCAGTGGTGGCTCGTCGAAATGCCTTCTACGCAAAGCGGCAAGCCCCTGGGGAAACCATAACTGGGTTTGTGACCTCTCTCCGCCAAGCCGCCCGGTTCTGCAACTTCTCAGAGCTGGAGAACATGCTTCGTGACCGCCTCGTCGGTGGCCTGAAGGATGAGAAGCTGCAACGGCGCCTCTACGCTAAGAAGGACCTAACGTTCCAGGTCGCTCTGGAGGAGGCCCTGGCAACAGAAGCTGCCGAGAGGTCGACCCAAGAGGCACGGCCGAGCCTGCCATCCCAACCGAGGGTCCACCATGAAGACCTCACCGACGACTCAGGATCCGACAGGGAGGAGGTGCACCGAGTACAGCAGCGCACTCAAGCAGCGCACAGACCACAGCTGCCTCGACGAGAAGGAGGGAACTGCGCAAGCTGCGGGGAGAGTCACGAGAGGAGGACCTGCCGTTTCCGCAACGCAGAGTGCAGGCAGTGCAGAAAATCGGGACACATCGCCCGGGTGTGTCGGGCTCGGCCCACCCGACACCAGGCATCAGATGACCAATCCAAGAGCCCCAGGTCCCGGGGCCCAACGCACCAAGGCAACTCGACGGAGCTCACGGACTTCCAGGTATACCAGTTGCCCCACCCCAACGTAGAGAAAATTTATGTAGAGGTACAGATAGAGGGGGCCCCATGCCGCATGGAGCTTGACACGGGTTCAACTCTATCCATAATCTCGGCAAGGACCTTAAGGAAACTGTGTCCCACTGGGGGTCCCAAACTCAGGCCGGCCCCATTCACCCTCCGGGACTTCCAGAAACGTAAGGTCCCCACAATGGGGGTGGGGACCTTCAGGGTGCAATACCGAGGGCGGACGCGGCAACTGGACTTGCTTGTGGTCAAGGGCCCCTACATTAGCTTACTGGGATTGGCATGGTTTGGACCACTGGGGCTAGCTGTCACCGGGGTGAACCACACTAGCTTACAAGTGGACGTGGACGCCATATGCAAGGAATTTCCAGGGGTTTTCGATGGGAAATTGGGACAGTATACGGGCCCCCCCATTGCGCTACAGCTTGACCCCGCAGTACGACCGGTCAGGCTCAAGGCCCGCCGGGTCCCGTTCGCCTTGAAACCCCGTATAGACGAGGAATTGGATCGACTCGTAGAGCAAGGAGTGCTGGAGCCGGTGCCTAATGCTCCCTGGGAAACCCCAATCGTCACACCCGTCAAGCCTAATGGTTCGGTCCGCATCTGCGCAGACTACAAATGTACCATAAACAAGGCCCTCACGGCCCACGCATACCCAGTGCCAGTGGTCAGCCATGTCCTTGCCACCCTGGCTGGGTCGAAAATTTTTGGCAAGCTGGACTTGGCCCAAGCATATCAACAGCTGCCAGTAGATGAGGCCACAGCAGAGGCACAGACGATTGTGACGCACAGAGGAGCGTTCAGGGTAAAGCGGCTGCAATTCGGTGTCAGCGTGGCACCAGGCATATTCCAGAATATAATGGACTCTCTCCTTAAAGGGATTCCTGGCGTCACCCCCTTCTTCGATGATGTGTTGATTGCCGGCCCCACACCAGAGGAGTTTGAGGACCGCCTCCGCACCGTTCTGCACCGTTTCCAGACGGCGGGTCTCAAGGTGAAGCGGGAAAAGTGTCTACTAGGAGTGCCTCAGGTGGACTTTCTGGGATTTATGGTGGACGCAGAAGGGGTCCACCCGACTGGGGACAAGGTACGGGCCATTTGTGATGCCCCAGCGCCCAAGAGCAAGACTGAACTTCAGGCCTTCTTGGGACTATTGAACTTTTACCATTCCTTCCTTCCCCACAAGGCGGCGGTAGCGGAGCCCCTACACAGACTCCTGGACAAGCGGGCCCCTTGGGTGTGGGGCCAGCGCCAGGAGGCCGCATTCCAGGCAGTCAAGGACTTGCTTGTCTCAAACTCGGTCTTGGCACACTTCGACGAGAGGCTGCCGGTGGTGCTAGCATGCGACGCCTCACCCTATGGCATTGGAGCTGTCCTGGGGCACCAACTCCCGGATGGAAGAGAGGTACCGGTGGCGTACTTTTCCCAGACACTCAACACAACCGAGCGGAACTACTCGCAAATCGACAAGGAGGGTCTGGCAATCGTAAAGGGAGTAAAAAAATTCCATGATTTCTTGTACGGGCGGCCCTTCACCGTGGTGACTGACCACAAGCCGTTGCTTGGCTTGTTTGCCCCCGAAAAGCAGACCCCCCAAGTGCTGTCTCCTCGCGTCCTCAGGTGGTCAATTTTCCTTGCCAGCTACCAGTATGCACTGATTCACCGACCTGGGAAGGCGATGGGCCATGCGGACGCCCTCAGCAGGCTACCACTACCGGAAACAGGCCCTGACCCAGCACCTGCACAAGAGGTTATGAGCCTGGAGCTGCTTCCCGACCGCCCCATTCAGGCACAAGAAGTTGCACACCATTCCAAGAAAGATAGGGTCATCTCCCGGGTCCTGGACTGGGTGTGGAGGGGATGGCCCAGCAGCAGCCCCGGGCCAGAATTCGCCGGCTACACAACCCGCAAACATGAACTGTCGGCCCACAAGGGGTGCCTGTTATGGGGAAGCAGAGTCGTTGTTCCCCAGCCCCTCTGCAAAAGGGTCCTCACAGCCCTACACGAGACACATCCAGGGGTAGTAAGAATGAAGGCCCTTGCCAGGAGTTATGTGTGGTGGCCGGGGATCGATGGAGAGATAGAGGCCTGGGTCAAACACTGCCAGGCCTGCCAAGAATCCCGCCCAGATCCCCCAAGGGCCCCAGTCCAGTCCTGGGAGTCCGCCCGAGCACCATGGTCACGCCTGCATGTGGATTTCGCTGGCCCCTTTCAGGGGAAAACATTCTTCATAGTGGTGGACTCCTACACCAAATGGCTGGAAGTCGCACTGGTACCGTCCACTTCCACGTCCGCAGCCATCCGGGTACTACGCAGGCTGTTTGCAACCCACGGGCTCCCTGACACTCTCGTCTCAGACAACGGGACTGCATTTACGTCAGGAGAATTCCAAACCTTCACAGCGCAGAACGCCATCCGCCACATCCGTTCGGCGCCGTTCCACCCTGCCACCAATGGCCAAGCAGAACGCATGGTGCGGACCACCAAGGACACCCTTCGCCGCATGACGCAAGGGGACTGGGAGTACCGCCTTGCCACATTCCTTCTAGCACAGCACAGCACCCCCAGCTCAACGACTGGCCGGAGCCCCGCTGAACTACTAATGGGTCGGCGCCTTGCAATCAGATTGGACCGCCTTCACCCCGATAGAGCTCAGGATGAGGTAGTGGTGGGGGAAGGCAGGAACCCCCGGACCTTCGAGGCCCAGGACCCAGTGTACGCAAAGAATTTTGGGGCAGGCCCAGCATGGGTACCCGCCACAATCACCAGGGTCACTGGCCCCGTGTCGTACGAGGTGCTAACGGATGGGGGGCAATGCTGGCGCCGCCACTGCGACCAGATACGGCGACGATTCCCGGGAGAAAACCAGGAGGAGGACAGGTCAGAGGAGTCCCAAGGGAACAGCGGGGCAGTGAGGCCCATAGAGCAGGAGGGGCCAGCAGGAGAGGCAGAATCAGTAAATACAGAGAGGACCCGTGAGGCCGAAAGGACACCGGAACCAGAACCACGACTGAGCGAGCCGGTTGCACCAGACCAAACAGCCGCATCACAGCCAGCATCCTTGGAACACGAGCCAGAACCCGGAGCCCGGACCAGGGAACACCCCAGGCCACAACGCACACGTAGGCCGCCGGCATACCTTGAGGACTATGAATGCGACCTCCCGGGCAGGACTGGAACTTAGAGGGGAGGGGTGTTATGTACTGAGTTGAATAGGATCCAAACTGTAGCAGTCTGATTGGTCCTAGAACAATAGGATCCAAAAGGCAGCAGTCTGATTGGTCCTAGAACAATAGGATTCAGAATGCAGCAGTCTGATTGGTCCTAGAACAATGCAGCAGTATGATTGGTTGGCAGGAACCACCCAATCCTGCTCCAGATAGAAGTGAATCCACAACCTGATTGGCTTACAGTAGAATTCCAGAATTAGCCAATCATGTGCAGCCAATTGTGTAAATAATGTATATAAAGCAGATACTGTGAGGGGACATTTATTCATTCCTCCTCACCACTATGAGCTGGATAAAGAGCATGAAATCACTTTGCGACTCTGAGTATATTTCACCTGGTCTCCTTAGCAACGCTTCCCCCAGGTAGGATTGGACAACTGACTGAGGTAGGCAGAGACCTCCAGGTATCCCACCTGAGGGAAGGCAAAGCCAAGCCTATGCTGTTGGAGCCGCTCCAGATCTAGGGGCTGCACGCGTCCACGCAAAGGGCGCCCCCCATTTTAAGCGGGGAGCGGTCATTCTTGTTGGTAGGCTAGATTGTTACCTCCCTGATTCCTGGCAGGCCAAATTTGACAGGAGGATGGAGTTGCCTAACTACCAATCACCTTGTGACAACAGGTGATCCTGTGCTTTGAAGTCCTAATTGCTGGGACTTCAAATTTCAGGGTAGCGGTTGTGAAGTTCAAAGGGTGTTCAAATGCCCACACTGCTTCTTGGTGCATGCCTTGCTCAAGAAGGAGAAAGTGGTTTCTAATCAATACAAATTGCTTATCCATTTGAGTGCTGCTTTTAGAAGCAGCTTCATGCTGTTCTTTCACATCTCTGAACCAGAGGTTTAGAGGATCATGGGAAAGCTGTTTGCAAAGGGCTTCAAACAGCTGCACAAAGAGGCAGGGGGAAGCTGATAAGAAAGGGCATGCAAACAAATTCACTCTGCTCCTTTGCACCTCTTTTTTGTTTTTTGTTTTAAATTTTATTCAGATGTACTATGCACATGTTATAAAATGTTATATATGTCATCAAAGGAACCTCACCACTAGCCTTGAGGGATGTAATGAAACATTTTTGGTACTTCATATGTGTTGGTATTCCTCTGTTGCTCAAAATTTTTGGAAGGAGATTATGTCCCTAATCATTATATGGCGAATACATTTTCTGCTACTACTTTTTAGTTAAAAAATAACTTACCTATAAGTTCTACGATGCCTTTCTGGTTTTATTTTATTTTATTTATTTTCTGGTTTCAGAAAGAGTATATATTAGAGAGAAGATTCCACCTATTATAACTTCTCCTGGATTGTATCATTTATCTTGGATGCTTCTATCAAAACTACAGTTGCCTTTCATGTCTTTGGATGCAAGAGAAGGGAGTAGGAGCAGCAATAACAGCAGCACCAAGAGCCACTTGAGTCTCCCCAGTCCACAGCCACACACTGACATTCTCAGATCTACTCCCTGCTACAATGGTCCCTGCAGTTGGCACACAAGCAAACATTCACATAAGAATCACATAGACACAGAAACTGTGGAGAAATATGTTCTACTTGAAAGCGATGAAAGAAGAGGATGCAGCCATGCCTCCCAGTGGACCCAATCCCACTCTGATTGGCACACTGGGACGTCAGCAGAGAACCAGTTTCAGAATCTAATCACATGTGCTTCTAATCTGGAAAAAAATTGTATGCTGATTCTTCTAAAATTAAGATTAATAACCGTTATTTTGAAAATTATAGAGTAGTGAATCAACTTTCAGGGGCCATAGTTTCTACTTCTGGGGGGAGGGGGGAAACATGTTTACAAGATTTACGTGAATATACTTTCTGGTTCACTTTTGGTAGGTACTGGAAAACTTTACGTCTATTGAACCAGTGTAAACATAGCATATAACATAACATTCATTGAATGTCAATAGCATACTGTCAGGGAACTGACATCGGAGCCAGAGGCGGAGGCAAGGCTCTCAAGCGATGCTGGAGAAGGGCCCAGCAGGGAGAGAGGCAGCTCATCATCTGGGGAAGGAAATCAGCGTAACACCAGGGATAAAGGGGGGCAGATGGGGGAATTGGCGAGGGGGCTCCAAGTCTCCTCGCCGGAGACCAGCGGGGAGAGCACGGGTCCTCCACTACCCACACCCTCCCTGCGCAGACGACTTCCGCGCAGGGAGAGTAGGAGGAGACTTGGGGTCAAACAGCTTTTATGCTGGAAAAGGTTTAAGAAACGCCCACTGACGGATTCTGCTAGCGACTGAGGCAGCCACGAAGTGAAGGGCTGTCCAGACAGAAAGGGTTTAACAAGGCAACATAGCCAGGAGTGGCGGCAACTTACGCACGAGCAACCCCTATATTCATTACACATACCATCCAACATTCCTCAAAAATAGGGACATTCTGTGTATAACCCAATTATATAGGTCTAGGCAAGACTAAAACAAAGCTCTTTTTTAGTGCAATCGTAAGGAAAAGCATACCATGTTAATGTTGTGCATGGCAGCATAATTATTAATATTCTAACTCATTCATAATGCTAAAGTAAGAAATAAAATGTCTGTACTGCTGCAAAAAATAACAAGTGTCAGAAATTACACCTTCTGGGCCCAGTGCTGTGGGTAGCGGAATACAGCTACTTCTGCAAAGGTGCTCTGATCAAACAGTGGGAGACAAAATTTCTGTGCCTCCAGGTTTGCCCCAAGGCAACAAAAACCTTCAGGCTTATGGTCCGAATGTAACATTTGGGAGTGTTAGTACTTATCTGGAGCTGAGATCAACTCCTTTTCTATATCTTAAATATACTTTGTTCACAACAAGTTTATGAGGGGTTTAGAGGATATGAAGGTGGTTCTGGTTCTGCTATCTTAAACAAACAGATTTATTGCCAAGGATGAGGGAAGCTTCCATGCAGATAAGATAATGACTCCTGTCCTGTACCCAGTGTACTAACGGGAGCTGCAAATTTTCTAATTTGTCTACTGCAACTTATATAATCAACATTGGAGTTTCCTGTGATGAGGGATCAATTGTTAAACCACTCTGGGAATGGTAGCTCTGGAAAGGGAATCCACACCTACTGAAGAAAATGGAAGATTTCTTTCTTAGAAGTTTTGATCAATGCAAATAATTTTGACAAGGCAATTTTCATATCCTTGTTTCGCATGCTGTAGATCACTGGGTTCAGCAGTGGTGGAACCACAGAATATATCACAGCAAAAGACAAATCTTGCTGTGATGTGGTACTATACATAGGACTTAGGTAAGCAAACCACCCAGTTAATAACAACATGGAGATAACAATGAGGTGAGGAAGACAAGTTGAGAAGACTTTTTGCCTTCCCTGAATAGAAGGCATTTTTAACACAGCGCTGAAAATATAGACATAAGTTACAACAATGAAGAAGAGGCAACCTGATTCAATGAAAATACTCAGCACAATAGCTCCAATTTCTTTTAGGTTCAAACCAGAGCAGGAGAGCTTTAGCAACTGTGGGATTTCACAGAAAAACTGTTTGACAACACTGGAGCAGAAGGGGGTTGCAAAGGTGCATCCAGTGTGTAACACAGCACAGAGAAGACCAGTGATCCATACACAGGCAATCATGTGGACACAGGCTTGCTTGTTCATCAGCTTCTCATATTGTAATGGGTTGCAAATAGCAACATACCGATCATATGCCATGACGGTCAGGAGAGAGACGTCGGATACTAAAAAGAAGACAAATAAGAGAACTTGAGCAACACACCCAGAGTAAGAAATGTGTCTGGTATTCATGAGGGAATTAGCCAAGGAATTGGGAACAATGACTGAAACAGATCCAAGGTCCTGTATGGCCAAGTTCACCAGAAAGAAGTACATGGGGGTGTGCAGTCGGCGGTCGAAAGCTACTGCAGAGATGATGAGAAGGTTCCCTGTTACTGTAGCCAAGTACAAAACCAGGAATAGAAGGAAGTGAAAAATCTGCATTTCCCGAACCTCTGAAAACTCTTCGAGCAGGAACTCTGATACAAAGGACTGGTTCACCATGGTTTTTGCCTCATGAAAGTGTGGGCTGCCTGTCGAAGGAAGCAGTCAACTGTTAAAATAATAGCACAGTGCTGTAAGAAGACAGGCTTCACTTGCTTGGATTGGGAAATTTCAATTTGTTATTACTGCGATTGTTATGTCTGCAGAATTCATTCCAATTTATGGCTGTTATTTTGAGACATTTGTCATGCTCTGAATCTGACAGCCAGGCATTGGCAAGGAGAAGAAAACAGGGAGAAAGGAGGGGAAAGAAAGAAAGAAAGAAAGAAAGAAAGAAAGAAAGAAAGAAAGAAAGAAAGAAAGAAATGTGTGGCAGAAGATGATAGAATAGCAGGGTTTGCTCTGGGTTTGCTCTGAATAGAAATACCAATTAGCTCAACCACTACCTTATACACAATTGATTACATCTTTAGCATGAGTATATTTGCATGAAACAAGGAGGCTGTAATAGCAATAGGTGTGTGGACTGTGCCAAGAAATTGAGACCCTGACAAGGAAGCAGCTTTTCCTATCCTTATCAGAGTGGGCACAGTAACAACATATTCCATGTGTTAAGGGTTTATCAGGTCTGTTTTGCCATAGCTTTTTGATTCCAGCAAATACCATGATGGGGGAGTCATAGGTCCAGGTGTAAATCTACTATGAAACTCATGAAGCTTCAGCTTCAGGGCCCCTAATCCCAAAGAGACTCCAGAAGAGACTTTATACACACATGTATATGACAGTTGTCTATTTTTCATCCCCCCAATAACTTTGTAAGCTATAAGGCATAGGAAATATTTATCTACACCAGTGACTTTGACACATGAGATAATCCAGTAGAGCAGTTTTAATCAAAATATGAGATGTAGTAGCAGGACCCCAAAAATATAGGTCTGCCGCTGCATAGGTCCTTAATAAAGCTTTTTGAAGGCTCCAACTTTAGTTGTCTTTGAAAGGCATGGTTCCTAAAGAGAGAGAGTTTCTATGTTCTCTATGATATTAGCCACTTTGCTACTCATTGCAAAATATTGGCAGTGGAGGGGGAGAATTGACTCACTTAAGAGGATGGTACTGTACATCAAGTTATAGGAATTTGCAACTTTAAGCAAACAGACCTGAATCTTATGAGTAAGAAAGGGGAGAGAAAAAATGAATATGCATTGTTCAAGAAATTTTGGAATAGTAAGTGAAGGATGATAGGCCACAATACTTCTCCCCAACCCCTTCTGCCTTTTATGATAAAAAGAGAGAGAGTCAGGTTGTCCTCTAGATGTTGCTGGACAACAACTCCCTCCATCCTTGACTTAAGGAATGGAGCTGACCAAAGTTGGAGTCCAGCAACAGCTGCAGGGCCACCAGTTCCTCACCACCAGTTTAATGAATGTAATGCAAGGTATGGTTATGGTCTTCCTCAATTAAGGTGGATCTGAATTCTGCATGATTTATAAAACTGCTGTGTCATTCTTTTTTTAACATTTATTAAATTTGTAAGGATTTGTATTCTCACTTGGTTATTTATTCATGAATAGTTTAAACAATTCATTATTTACTCATTTACTTAACTTTTCTTTTTCCAGACCTACGTATGCTTCCTTCCTTCTCTTTGCTTGTCTTCTTTTAAATGTTGAAATATTAACTGGTATTTTGTAATCTTTTTATATTTAAGAAAATGGAATTTAATAAAAAGAAAGGAAAGTAAATTAAAGCCAGCTTATTCCAAATTGCTGTGGTTACATTACAGATTACCTTGAATGTATGCCAAGATTCACATGTTGGTATAAGAATATTCCCGTGTTCAGGCATACAACTCATATAAGTACTCTGAGATATGCCTGTATGCCATGGGCATACAGAGTGATGAGGGGGAAAGATATTGTATTAATTGAAAAAAACAAGGTGTTTCTTTCTGGAGGGGAGAAGTATACAGTATACCTTATTTTTATTAGGTGAGCAATTCATAAACTATTAATGGAATATATTCCTACCTTTTTAAAAAGAAACCTGCCTTATAAAGAATCGGACCACAAATACATCCACCCGAGTATTGTCTGTACTGGTTGGCATCTGCTCTCTGGGATTTCACAGAATTGTCTTCCCAAGCATTTCCAGGAGATTGCAAGGTTCTGAGTTTGGAGCTCTGCCTGCAAAGCATGTCCTCTATCAATGAATCACAGTCCCTCCTCCTCCTCCTTCAGATATTTCTTTCAACTTCAGATGCACTTCTCCTTCAGCACTGTTAGAGCTATCTAGTCACCACTGAAACTGTACAAATGTTCACCATCACTTTGGTATATGAAGGTAATATGAAATTGACAACATGCTAAGGAGGTTTATTAATATCTATCTTGTGTTCCTAGAGATTTGCTCTCAGGAGTCCAACATAGCCCAGTAGCAGGGACATTAAGTGACTCTCTGGTCTGTATTTTTTACTAATGTAATTAGGAAAAACTGGCTCTGTTTGTTTATCTTAGAATGTCAGGACACTGAAAGGAACAAAATCTATCCCTGCTCATGCATTTAGTCCAATTTATTTGCTAAGAACCATTGGTTATCACAAAAATTTAGAACTACAGATAGTATTAGGATAAGGTAAAGATAAAGGGACCCATGACAGTTAAGTCCAGTTGCAAACGACTCTGGGGTTGCGGCGCTCATCTCGCTTTACCGGCCAAGGGAGCAGGCGTTTGTCTGCTTCCACAGACATTTTCTGGGTCATGTGGCCAACATGACTAAGCCACTTCTAGCGAAGCCAGAGCAGTGCATGGAAACACGTTTACCTTCCCGCCGGAGCGGTATCTATTTATCTACTTGCACTGCATGCTTTCCTACCTGCTAAGTTGGCAGGAGCTGGGACCGAACAATGGGAGCTCACCCCATCACAGGACCTCGAACCGCCAACCTTCCGATCAGCAAGTCCAAGTGGCACAGTGGTTTAAACCACAGTGCCACCCACGTCCAATAGTATTAGGATACATTTTAGCATATCTAGTCCACAGGAGATGGGGACTTTTGTATAATACATTGGGCTGCTAAGACAGACATAGAAACTTTATATGTACAGTTGTACCTCAGAAGTCGAACAGAATCAGTTCCAGAAGTTTGTTTGACTTCTGAAACGTTCAGAAACCAAGGTGTAGCTTCTGACTGGTATCTGATTGTACAGGTGCACTGGAAACAATAGTGGAAGCCACATCAGATGTTTGGCTTCCAAAAAAAGTTCAAAAATCAGAACACTCACTTCTGGTTTTTGATTGTTCAGGAGATGGAATGTCTGGCTTCTGAGATGTTCAGGATCCAAGGTATGATTGTAATGCGTTTATCCCCAACCTCGAGCAAATAACAAATTCTCTCCCTACAATTCAAGAAGGCAACTCTTTAAAGAATTCCTCTCAGAAATATACAGAGAGCAGGACAGTAGATAATGAAGAATGCTGCACATGTTGACATTGGATATCTTTACATCAAGAGTTTGGAACCTCTCTATTCAGCCCTTGGGAGTCTTCTTAGGCTATGTCTAATTATAAAGACACACACTCAATGGCCTTGCTCCATACAATGACCCCACTCCTGGACACATTCTTCACTCACTTTGTTCTGAGCCCTCCTTCGGTATTTTTGCCAAGCTGGAAATGTGTCACTGATCTGTGATAATGACTTTTGCCTGTCTGTATGACAAGGGTGTGTGAAGAAGCTATGGCTATAGAAGTTACAGGGAACCAGGCAGAGGGCTTTCTCGGTAGGGGCGCCCACCCTGTGCAATGCCCTCCCACCAGATGTCAAAGAGAAAGACAACTACCAGACTTTTGGAAGACATCTGAAGGTAGCCCTGTTTATGGAAGCTTTTAATGTTTGACAGACTAATATTCTGTTGGAAGCAGCCCATAGTGGCTGGGGAAACCCAGCCAGATGGACGGGGTATAAATAAATTATTATTATCTATAGAGAGTCAATATTTGTTTTCAAAAGATGATTTAGATTTAATCTAATGTTTATTGGTGTATTATGACCAGTTGTTGTTGTTGTTGTTGTTGTTATTACTACTACTACTTCTGTGTAACTGGAGTGCAGCCATTAAAACGTCTACATGGGGAAAGTTCTAAAGTTCTGCCATTGGTTTGTTCTGTTACAAAGAGAACATCAAAGTTCAAACATTTCCACTTAACGCAAATCAAGAAGGTTATATGAGGGACCAAGAATGCGGGCTACTGGTGAAAGGTCAGAAATTTAAAGGTCCATAGTTCAATGGCAGGGCATCTACTCTGCAAGTCAGGGTTCAATCCACATGCCCAGGTACAGCTGGGAAAGACCCTTACCTGAAATCCTGGATAGCTGTTGCCAACAAGAATATTGTGGTTTGAGTCAGCATAAGGCAGGTCTACCCACTTTCCCAAATTTATCTTTGTTATCACCTGAATCCTGAAGCATATTATTGTTGTTTAACAGCTAAATGTTTGACCTTCTTTGCCAAGTTCAGATATTTACTCAGAGTGAAAATCCCATTATGATAGTAGAAGCATAGCCCACTGCACCATAATTGTGACATAATCTGTGATGAAGGTGCAGAATATGAATTTCCATACATATGAAATTCCTATTCACATGCTTTCTCATTATTTCAAGGGGGAAGCATGACAGTACTCAGACCTCTGCACATCAAGTCATAGAACATGCCCCTACATCTCATACTAAAAATTGGAAAATGTTGTGTGTATATGCATGCCAAGAAGAACTTGAGTCTCATGAGTTCTCTGTCATTTTAATACCCCTACATGAAGTCAACCTGTGCTAATTATATCAGCAGAACTACAGACCACAAAGTTATTTTTTTCCTAGTGTATGCCTCAGTGCGTTTCCACTGCTGCACTGAACTCTTGAGAATAAGTCTCTGGGAACACAAACCATGTATATAAATTAGCCACTGTCCTATGGTGACATCTACTGTCGCCATAGAAAGAATTGTTCATTGCCATGAAAGATAAAATGGTAGAGACGATACTGCTTCTGGAGCTGAAAGAAATCCATGAAGAAGAAAACTTGTAAGTTATTTATAGATATAACTTTTGAGAGAGTGGTTGCCTTGTGGCAGGGACACTTTGGGCAGTTAGAGTAATGCATGCAAGCTAGTAACACAGATTAAGTCTACTGTGCAGATAATCTCAGTCAGCACCATAATGAGAAAGCATGTGAGTAGGAATTTCATATGTATGGAAATTCATATTCTGCACCTTCATTACAGATCACCTCTAGCATGGAGACTTTCCCTGAATTGATAATGATGTAGTATTCCCATATGTCCAGAAAAACCTGGACATGTCCTCATTTTGGGGAGCAACAGGCCATCCAGGTGGATTTTTACATTTTAATGGAAATGTCTGGGTTTTTTTGCTTGGGAGCAGCTTGGGCTTGGACTTGCCCTCGGGCCTGGGAAGCTTGGGCCCAGGCAGCTACTGCTCCTCAATTTCTCACAGGTTCAGGATCTGCATATTCTTCATATCTGCATATTTGTACATGGCAATTCTATCAAGCATTTTTCTCTTTTTGTGGAAACCCTGTCCTGTCAGCTGCACGTTGCTGCATCTGGGAGAATGCTTTTGGCCAGCTGAGGTGAGCAGGATTTTATGTTGTGTGTGCACATACATATCAGTTCCCATGTCATGGCCTTGGACATGCCTCTATGCAGCCTCTTTCTCCTTTTTTTATTATTAAACACACTCATGAGTGAAACATACTCATCAGAGTGGAGGATTTCTTGTGGAGAACGGGCTAACAAAGCAGACCCTGCAACCAGCAGAATTGCACCCTCCATCACTAACCCAGCAGCCACTGCTCAATCTGGAAGCCCAACAATTTTATTTGAGGTGTTAGCCTGGTGTAATGGGTCATTAAGACAACACATGATCAAAGGGCTAAGTGTGAAAAGGCATTTCAATGAGGCCTTTCCTGCTCTGCATATATAAGCCTGGCATTTATAATAGAGAGTTGGAAATAATGTGTGCAGAAGCATAGTGCAGGAGGTGTTAGGAGGGTAAGTTAGGCATTATGTGACCTAAGAAGGCAAGCTACAGGGCAGAGATCCTGCTGTGCCTGTGTATTTATGTGTAAATAAATGATATATAATATAGACACCATCTCATTGTCCAGAAGGAAACACAGCATGCTTGGAACTAAGTGGAATCTCTAACCACTCAGAGGTTATGGGGGACAATGTCAGCTTTAAAATCAGCTTACTCTGTATGTCTCCTAACAGTGTAGATCTGAAGAATCTGGCATTTTTACAAGTGTCACAAAATGTCCTTCTGCATGAGAGAGGAATTTGTAGTGTTTATGTTTTGAATATCACCTGGGGCATGTTTAATGGCTGTTTCCTGAATATTGTGAAATATATAAATTCCTACCTGTTTGAATTTGTTATTCCACACAATCATATTCCCTCTGATAGTGAAACTATGATTTGCTGAAATTTTTCCAACCTGGAGTTTGAGACCAGTTCGATTGCGGTAAACAACCCAGTTGATGATATCATAGCCAGCTGAAACTTCTCCATTTTCTATCAGGACTTCATGCCCAGCACCATTGTTAAAATGAATATTTTTCAGTGAAGAATGGACCTAAACTGAGAAAGAACATTATTGTGTGTCTGTAAATTTGAGCTTATTATTCTGAATCTGTTTAAGCTGCCATTCAGTCAGAGGCAAACATTTTATATTATAAGAAGAGCCTGCTGGATCAGGCCAAAATGTAGAATTTAGGACATTTCCTCCAGCCTTATGAGAGCTTTCTCCCATTCAGCAAAGCTTGCTCTGAGCCTGGCTTCGGCTGGGGAGGGTGGGATAGAAATAAAATTTCCAGGGGAAGGCATGTCAGTGATTGGGGTGCTCTGGGAAAATATTTCACCATGATTAAAACTTAAATATGTCCATCCAAATGGAAGACACTCCACTTCTCCTATCCCTCTCCACTTGAGCTCAGGACATCTACCTAGTCAGCTTGATTTTCCTCCTTCCTCCCTCCCTTCCTTCCTTCCTTCCTTCCTTCCTTCCTTCCTTCCTTTAACATATTGGGCAATTTCAGAATCTGTGGCTCAGAGCAATCAGGGAATTGTTGATTGAACTCAAGGAGCTGGTTAATGACAAAATACAATCTGGGAATGTGAAAACCTCACCCTTTCACAGAGCCAAGGTACATCCATTGGATTTAATTCTCCACTAAAAGATCTCTAGAGAATATCATGGCTATAAGAGTGTGCTAAAAATTTAACCATCAGAGTTGATTTCACCTGCAAAATGAAATTCATCAGAATGATAGACTTTACCTGCCATGGCTGAATATTCAAGGGTTTGAATTTGCCTTTATTAGCCAGCATTAGTTTTTGGCTTGGAACATCAATGGCATGTAAAGCATGAGCTATTGCATGGAGAGCATTGTAGATAACATAACTCTCAACAGTCATATCCATCTCAAACCTAGATGCGTCAATGTTTCCAGTTTCTCCTTTCCTGTACATCTTTCACACATTTGACAACGTGTAAACCCTTCACTAGGAATCGAACAGTCAAAAGCATATTGCCAGAACAAACATAGAAAGTGCATGAGTGATTCATCCGAATTTAAGTTCTTGATAAAATTATGGAATCTGGGAACAGGCTGTTTCTGTACTGAGAAATACAGGGTGCCACTGAAAGCCCTTTCAAAACCAGAGGATAAATCTATCTCCTGAGTGAAATCCCACCGAGCTGTTATAATCCAAACCTTCCTAATATCAATTATTTTGAAAAGGTCACAAATGTGTACTCTGAGTTTTAAGTCCCACAGAGAATAATAATTTCCACTGACAATAAACACATTGACTTCAGACTGAAGTGCTGCATCAATCTTTGGCATTTGTGTATTGAAGGCCTCATCACGGTCTTGTGATGCTCTTTCTATCTTCAGCAATAAGGCAACACAAATGCTATTCTGGGCAAGTAGAGGTGTTGAAATCTGCACAAAGTCTTCTCCATCATCATCATCTGAAACAATGATGCCAATCCATGTCCATTCAAAATGAAGGAGTATCTGGACAATCCCAACAGGCTGAATAGTTTCACTTGGTGCCATTCGGTATAAAGAAGGGAAATTTTTATACACTGGACTGCAATAGCTCAAAAATTTTGGAAGGTTATTTTTGACCTAGGCAAAATTGCCAACCAAATCCTCAAACTAGATCTGACTTTGACACTCTTCTGCATTGGAAGTGGTATTAGTCATTGAGACCATTTCTATTCAAATCAACTGTGGAGTGATTAATCCAACTCAGAACCAACCTCACTGGCCAACATTAATTTACAAATATAGTTCAGTGATTACAGTATATTAAAACTGGATAGGTTTAAATTTAAACTACACAATATATATATAGATTTAGAATAATAATTAACCATTAATTTATTTTTCCTGTTAGTTGTTTCTTGGTGTTTAGATCACGTGTTAGAACAATGAGAGAGAGAGAGAGAGATTACCTGAAATACAGGACAAAACTATATCAACACAGGATGTGGCATTTTCCATTGAAATAAGGGACAATCCTGTTGCATGAACAATCCAACTCACTTCCCAGAAATAAAATCACTAGTTAGTATTACAAATCCATTTCAATGATTACAATGCATATAAACAGGATTGGAAGAAGGAGAAACAGACCGAATGTACACAACATAGACAACTAAAGGTTTAGAATAAGGATAAATAAAAATTACTTTAAAAAACATTTAAAATATATAAAAAGGAATTCATATATTCATAGGGCTGCAAGAGTAATCTTATAATTATTGAAGTTTGTTAACTGTTCATAAGAGCACCATCCCATAATGGCTCTAGCTGAAACCAAATGTCAACTGTGATTAAGCCCACCCATTGCCCAGAACCAACCTCACTAGCCAGCATTAATTTACATATATAGCTCAGTGATTAAAGTGCCTTAAAATTGGATTGGGCAATGGAGAAATGGACCAAAGGTAAACAGTACGAAAATGCATTTAAAGGTTAGAATAAGAATTGATCATCAATTCCCTTTTCCTGTTAGTTGCTTCCTGCTGTTTAGATCAGGTCTTAGAACAATGATATAGCATTTGGGGAAGAAAATGCAAGCCAAGAGGCCAGTGCTGGAAGCCAAGATGGCAAACACCTCCACTGCCACAATGTATTTCCCTTTCGTGCTCAGATAACCTGGAATAAAGGAGACCCAGACACTGCAAAACACCAACATGCTGAACGTGATGAACTTGGCTTCATTGAAAGAATCAGGCAGCTTTCTGGCAAGGAAAGCGACAGTGAAGCTGATGATGGCCAAAAAGCCCAGGTAGCCAAGGACACAGTAGAACATGGTGATTGAACCTTCATTGCATTCAACGATGACATGTCCAGACAGAGAGTGAGTGTCATGATCTGGGAATGGAGGAGAGACTGACAGCCAAGCAGTACAAATGCCTACTTGGATGAGGGAGCAGGAGAGAACAACAGCATTTGCCACCTTCTGCCCTAGCCATTTCCTCATTGTGTTGCCTGGCTTTGTGGCCAGAAAGGCCAAGATCACAATGATGGTCTTTGCCAGCACAGAAGAAACTGCAACTGAGAACACAATGCCAAAGGCTGTTTGCCGTAGAAGGCAAGTCACCATCCCAGGTTTGCCAATGAAGAGCAAGCAAGAAAGGAAGCAAAGCAGGATGGAGATGAGAAGAGTGATGGTAATGTTCTGGTTGTTGGCTTTGACAATGGGGGTATTCCAGTTCTTCATAAAGGTGTATATCACCATACCTGTGACTACAGCAAAGGAAAGAGCTATGAAAATTAAAACAATCCCCAATGGCTCCTCATAGGTTAGGAAGGTGATAGACTTGTAAATACATTCATTTTTGTTCATATTGGAATATTGATCTTCTTGGCACTGGACACACTTATCTGCATCTAAAAGAACCAAAACAGTTTGATATATTCTATTCATCCATACAGCAATGTTTGCCTTTTGTAGAGATGCAACATTATTCATAGTCAAACTTCATTCACTTTTATGGGGTTGCCACTTTAGAAACATATACCCGTAAGCTGCCTTCTTGGTAAATGCATGCAATTTATCTAATTAGAATGATTTTTATGAAGCAATCAGTATCGGTATCAAACTTTAATTTGGTTCCAGACCAGCATAAGATAAAACATACAGATAAACTGAACACATGGGACCCAAAAGGGGTAAGGGATAAAAACTAGGAATTAAAAGGTGATTATATCATATATACTTTAAAATATAGAAAGAGACAAACAGTTAAAAGTGACTATACGAAAGGGAGTGTGAAGGAGCACAGGTCTTGCAGTTTATGAAGCAATCTTATATACTGAATGGGTTATATTAGAACATTGATTAATTTATTAATATATTTGATAATTTAGGTACATGTGCATGGTATGGTTATTATTACTATTACTCTTATTACTATTAACATGTTATTTCTTTATTATATGAATTCAAATAAAAATAAAATAAAAAACTGAGTTAAAATTAAATAGACAGATCTATGAAGACATCTTGGATATTTATATTCAGAATGCTATATTCAGAATATATTCAGACTACTGCAAACTCATATTAATGTAAACACACATACTAATCCTGTTGCATTGAATGCAATGTACCCACTTCATCATAAAGATGCTTTGACTCTGGGAACTTCCAGGGTGGTGCCATCGGCAATGGCAGACTCCCTCTGAACGGAGGGACCAGCTCCGCGTGAAACGGGTCCTTTCCGCTGCGGCGAAGCAGGGACCCTTTCAGAAATCACAGGCGGATGAAGCCTGTGACCGTGGGACTTGGCGGGCACCCTTAGCACCCCCCCAACCCGCAAAGGAACCCACTAACGGGCTCCGAAGCGAAGAGGGGGAAGTGGCGCAGTGCCGTGAGTCAATTGCTTTTTCCGTGGAGCGAAGCCGCATAGCCGTTGCCGGAGAGTGCTGCCTTTTTCCTGGGACAATTTGGCATCTAAAATAATCACCCGTGAGTACTTAAACATTGAACAATTGGACTTCAAATAAGAACTGGTGATTAGAAAGGAATTGGACTTAAAATTCACCTTAATTTGGTACTGAAACGGGAAGGTCTAAACAGGAAGTCAGCCTTCCGTTTCCTTGTAGTTAGAAGAAAGCAAAGATAACGTATACTAGAGCTTAGAAAATCACTTTCAAAGGATCGGTTTTCAGCATTTAAAATCGTTGAACCCCCCCTTCGTAGCAGGAGAAGTAGGGGGATTTTTCTTGAACTGTTTAAACCTGCAGGAGTGAATTTAAAGTAAAGTAACTTTCCACCGTCCTGACCCTGGAGCGGGGTGTCAGAATTGACGTTTTGAAGCTCATTGACCAGAGACAAAGGTTTTTGACAGATAGTTAAAAGAAGAGTAACATTGTGATTCCATTGTTTCCTTTCGCATCTTAAAGGAACAAATATTGACAAAATATCTTAAAAAAGAAACTTTGTTGCTATTGTCCTTAAAAGAAAGAACAACCAGAAGTTTTCCCCCTAGAGGGGGACCGTGAAACTGTAACCAATTCTAGGGAGCTTGCAGCTGCTACATATTACAACCGTGGGAAAGGACTTGTGACCTTGCAGGACAATGTTTTCAGAAGCACTGTTGGGTGCTTTCTGTAAAATAAATGCCCTATTGGATCAGTTAAGTCAGAAGACGGATTTGATGACTAATGCGGCCAGAACATTTGAACAGGTAGTGGGAAACTATATGGAGCCCACCCAGGAACTTAAACAGGAGTGTGTCATGACAGAGCAGATGAGAGAAGAGGATGTTGCAGAATCTGGGGCGCCAGAGATGGAGGGACTTTTGGCCCAGCAGGAAAATGAGCCTTTGGATTTGACAAATGAACTTGGAAAAAACCAGATTTGGAAAGACAAAGTTTGGACTGATTTGGAAATGGGGGGTTGGATTGACCCCCCTATACAGGGATGTTTGGACTTTCCGAGTCTGGCAATGGGCTGTCAGAGGTTTGGAGCTGTTGGGACTTCCAAATTTGGAGGGAATTTGAAACATGTCTTAAAATACCACATGGAGTCTAGTCTGGACTATGGGAAAGGGGCTGATTTGTTGAAAAGGGTCAAAAACACTACCAAGCTGGAGTTCCCACGAGTGAAAGGAAAATATGAAGAAGAGCTGCGGAAGGGACATGGAAGAGATTTGAAGGCCTCGGATATAAGATCACCAGGTTAATGTGCCAGACTAATGGGATAAAAAGGACTGACAATCCCGGGACCAGGGGGAGGGGACACTGGAAGAAGATTGGATTGTTTTTATTTTCATTTTTTATCATTAGAAATGTTTTATAAAATTGATGAACGTTGGAAAAATGTTGAAATGAAACTACTTGGCTCTTGTAAAAATGTTTTAAGAATTAGGTAAAAAGGTAATGGTTATGAGAAGTTGGTAAAAATTAAGATTTAAGTCTTAAGTTTTAAGGTATTTTATAAGATAAGATGAAAATAGAGTAAGGTAATGTAATGACAGAATATTATGAATTATGGAAAGGATTTGCTGCAACAATTATTAATCAAGATACAAGAGATGGGAGGAGGAGGAGGTCGTGGAAAGAAGGTAATGAAAGTGGAGAATTTGAAAATGATGGTTTTATTTTTTATTTTTATTTTTCTGTTTTTGTCTTTTTTCCTTGTAACTTTAAAAAAAAATTCTTTTTTCAATAAATATCATTTTTTTAAAAACCATAAAGATGCTTTGACTCTGTTGCCCTTTTTACTTCTAAGATAACAAGTCATTTTTGCCAGTGTGGAAAATTCTTAGTCATTACCATACTGTTGTGAGGTTGTTGGGGGATTTGTGTGTGTGGTTGCAGTGGGAGGGATAGGCTATATGACCAAGTGCCTTCTAATTCTTAGATCCAGCAAGCATTCTATTGTTGGAATTGCCAGGCCAACCTCTAGGTGAAGTAATGGCCTAAATAGGGATCATGAAGGTAACAGAGGAAGTAGCTCTATGCCAGAAGACAAATGGGTGGGTCCCTTCCCTCATCTGGCTATTGATGAGAAGGACAAAGGCCCTAGTTGTGTGTGAGTGAGAGCTAGAATCTGGAAACAAGAAGCAGGCAGAAGCCTGGGAGGGAGAACTGTGCTTGATTTCTTTTTCCACCCAAGTCTGTGGCTATGGGAGAAGCAAGACCTTATTGCTGTGAATGCTGTGAGCCACTCCATTGTAGGCTCAGGTTGTGTGTGTGTGTAATTTCTTTCATTTCTTAGACTTAATAGTTGCTTGTTACCTGAAGGGTTCCAAGTGACTTATTACAATATATATATACAGTATATCATACCTTGGGGGTGGGGAATTGAGAGGAATCATATAATTCATTAATATTTCACATAACATAACATCCATTAAGAAAAAAATCATAATCAAATACTAAACAAGGCAATATTCAGAACCATCAGTTAAGAAGTAAACAAGGCTCCACCTAGTCCAAAAAATCTGTCACATTAAACCAACATAAAGCATAATTCTAAAGACACTACAGTCTCCACTGTCCCTCATTCTGATGAAACAAAATCCTGTGTAAACCTCTCAAACCCCTAGAATCTACACCACTTGGAGATCAGGGATGGCATGCTGCAATACCATTCTTTGATAGAAAGTGTAATTACTTACATCCACTTTTTTGAATATATTAACCCAGATGTGAGTATTATTTTACATGACCACAAATCAAATGTTCAGTGTATTATCATGTAACATTAAGTTCACCACTTGATAATATCCACTCTAATGGGTTCAAGTGATATGAGATTACAGATCAATTTAAAGATTAATTTTATAATGTTAAAAATAAGCACTCACTGTTAAATATTCCCAAGCTAAAGAAATGTGCACTGTCACATACCTGTCTCATTGGCTATCATGTCTTCTGGACACAGAGCACAGTCATAACAGCAAGGTGGTTCCCCCTTCCGAACTATCTTGCTGTGTCCCTGATGGCAGCCCTCGACACACTTCGACTGTGGTGGTACCTTATCATTTAATGAATGAAATAAAATTCAGAGATAGGTAGCACTAAACATTTTATATTAACTAGTATTGCTATATTTTTACTTGACAGCTTGGAAATTCTGAGGGATCCCAGATCCTGCTGGGATGCAAGACTTTTAAAATTAGAGCCAAATTATATTTCATTTGAATAGACTTCAAAGTGTCACAAAAAGGAGTTCCAAGTGCTTTTTAACTAACATTTGAAGAAATGTGGTCAGCAAGGTATCCCCCCCCCCCATACATAAAACATAAAGAAATAATACTTCCTGACAGGAATGGAGCAACAACAACAACAACAACAACAACAACAACAACAACAATTTATTATTTATATCCTGCCCATCTGGCTGGGTTTTCCTAGCCACTCTGGGTGGCTCCCAACAGAATATTAAAAACCGAATAAAACATCAAACATTAAAAAATTCCCTAAACAGGGCTGCCTACAGCTGCCTACAACGTCAGATAGTTGTTTATTTCTTTGACATCTGATGGGAGGGTGTTCCACAGGGTGGGCACCACCACTGAGAAGGCCCTCTGCCTGGTTCCTTGTAAGCTCACTTCTCACAGTGAGGGAACTGACAGAAGGCCCTCGTGCTGGACCTCAGTGTCTGGGCTGAATGATGGGGGTGGAGATGCTCCTTCAGGTATACTGGGCCAAGGCTGTTTAGGGCTTTAAAGTTCAGCACCAACACTTTGAATTGTGCTAGGAAACGTCCTGGGAGCCAATGTAGGTCTTTCAAGACCGGTGCTATCTGGTCTTGACGAACACTCCCAGTTACCAATCTAGCTGCCGCATTCCGAATTAGTTGTGGTTTCCGGGTCACCTTCAAAGGTAGCCCCACGTAGAGCACATTGCAGTAGTCCAAGCAGGAGATAACTAGAGCATGCACCACTCTGGCAAGACAGCCTGTGAGCAGGTAGGGTCTCAGCTTGTGTACCAGATGGAGCTGGTAAACAGTTGCCCTGGACACAGTATTGACCTGCCCCTCCGTGGACAGCTGCTAGTCCAAAATGACTCCCAGGCTGCGCATCTGGTCCTTCAGGGCCACAGTTACCCCATTCAGGACCAGGGAGTCCTCCATACCTTCCTCCTTCTGTCCCCCTAAAACAGTACTTCTGTCTTATCAGGATTCAACCTCAATCTGTTAGCCACCACCCATCCTCCAACCACCTCCAGGCACCCACACAGGACCTTCACCGCCTTCACTGGTTCTGATTTAAAAGAGATGTAGAGCTGGGTATCATCCGCATACTGATGAATACCCAGCCCAAACCCCCTGATGATCTCTCTCAGCCATTCTGTTGGCTGGGTTCCACTCCCAGGCAGCCCTGAGTGGGCTCAGTGGCCTTCAGGATCCATGAAATGTTGATGGTATCAGCTGGGGAGAGAAACAGAAGGCAGGGGAAATTCTTGATCCACAAACAAATTGTTAATTGGGTTGTGGGAGGGGGCATGAAAGCCTAAGGTTAAATAATTCCCTACCCTGGACTATATGGGGAGATTTCAGTATTGAAATAGTTACCCAGTTCACACATCATAAACCTCAAGTATTTTATATAGCAATAATGACATTAACAGCTTGATTCAAACGCAAGATCCACTGGGATGATAAAGCTTGGATTCAGTGGATCTTTCCCAGCTTAGCTAGGGCTGTGCTGACCTCAGCCATTAACCAAGCTCTGTTGGGCCTCAGACAACTCATTTGCATACAGATGTGTATACCTGCTGGTATCTGTATTCCTACCTGTTGGAATCGTTTGTTCCACAAAATGGCATCCTCCATAATTTTGAGTTTTTGACTTGCTGATTTCCCCCCCACCTGAACTCTCAGAGCAGAGTGATTGGGGAAAACAAACCAGTTGAAGATATCATAGTAACCAGATGAAACCTCTCCATTTTCAATCAAGATTTCATGTCCAGCACCATTATTGAAGCAGATGCTTTTCAGGGCAGCATGGAGCTAAATTGGCAGAGGATACAATTAATCTGTTATCCTAAACTGGTTTAATCTACTACTCTGTTGTATAACATTTTGCAATTAGACATGAATATTATAAATCTGGGATGCAAGGAGTTCTCCACAGCTTCTTTTCAGCTGACTTCCTTTCAAAAGTATGAATTCTTAGTCAGCTTAAGATCATAGAATCATAGGATTGTAAAATTTGACCAGACCATGAGGGTCATCTAGTTCAAACCCTTGCAATGCCAGAACCATTTGCCCAATGTGAGGCTACGGAATACAAGAAGGAGTTGGATCTGGACAGCAGGAGTCCATTTATTCAATAGTACTTTCCTGCCTCTCCCTTGCTAAGACAGTTCCATATGTTCCATTAAAAGACACTCCTGAGGATTGTGTAATCACTCAGAATGGTGCCGAATGTGACTTGCAGACAATAATAGAGAAACAGGGCATAGATGTTCATGTTTCTATGGGTTTACCATCATACACTGTGCGCCATTGTGCACTCTTTTTATTTAGTCCTCCACCCAAAGCTCTCCAGATGTTTCTTGTCTGTAATAATACATAAAGTTTTAGTGTCATATCCAACTAAATTGTAGTCAAAGTAGTTTCATGGAAATTAATGGTCCTAAGTAATGTCCCTTAATTTCAATGGGTCAACTCCTGATATAACATTAGTCACCAGACTTCTTCTTCTTCCTACTACTACTATTAATTTATTTATACCCCGCCCATCTGGCTGGGTTTCCCCAGCCACTCTGGGCAGCTCCCAACAGAATATTAAAAACACGATAAAACAGCAAACATTAAAAACTTTCCTAAACAGGGTAGCCTTCAGATGTCTTCTAAAAGTCAGATTTCATCTTTGACAAGAAATTCATTAGAATAATAGAGCTTACCTGCCATGGCTGAACATTTGTTGTGCCTCCTTGCAGCCTTGTTCTTTGTCTTGACCCATGAATGGAATGTAAAGCATGTGCTATAGCGTAGACAGCATTGTAGACACTATAGCTCTCCCCAGTCATATCTATCTCAAACATAATCACAGATGCTGTTTCCAGTTCCTCCTTTCCTGTACACCTTTTCCCATATTCACAATGTGCAAAGTTTTCATTGGGAAAAGTACAGGTAAATAGAAATCGCCAGAATATACAAAGGAAGTGCATCAGTGATGGATCAGGCTTTATGTTCTTGAGAAAATCATGGAATTCTGGCACTGGATCTCTGTGGGCTGAGAAATACAAGGTGCCACTGAAAGTAGCTGTAGGAAATCTGAAGAAACGTTGTTGGCTGAAATCCCACCGAGCAGTTACAATCCAAACTTTTGCAAAGTTGTCAGTCTTGAAGAACTCAGCATGCTCTATTTTGGTTATTAAATTCCAAAGAGAGCGGGAATTTCCACTGACAACAAGCACATTGACATCTCTTAAAAGTAGCAGCCCTATTTTTGACACGTCTTTTTCTGAATCACGTTTTAGGTTTTCTACCCTGTGTGAGAAGGCAACACAAATGCCATTGTGGGCAAGTAGAGGTGTTAAAATCTGCAAAAATGTTTCTCCGTCATCATCATCTGAAACAAAGAGGCCAACCCATGTCCATTTGAAATGTAGGAGCAGCTGGACAATTGCATTGGGCTGAATGGTTTCACTTGGAGTCATCCGGTAGAGGGAAGGGAAATTAGTTTTACCCTTGAGTGTTGTGTCATACGCACCATAAGTGAGCTGATGGGGAAAACATGGCTGCTTAGATCTCGGAAAAATAGCAAAATCTAGTATTTCCCCAAAGTATATGATTCCCAACTAAACATTTTAGTCTGTAAACTTATGCACGTGTCACTGAAGTCAGACTCATTGAACACAGAACTATTTCCACTGGTCATCTCTGCACCATCACACACCCATTGCTTACCATGATTCAGGGGTACCATCAGTAAAGTGAGACATATTTTACACAGGAAGGATCTCCCAGGATTTGGAAACTTGGATGTTCCAGTTGCTACCATCCAGTACATAAATAGCAGTGGGTTGGGCCAAACTACAGCATGGCCCTATTCTTCCTTTCAACATGATTAAAATAATTCATCTAATAGTACAACTTTTACAATACATATTGTTTAAATGAGAGTGTGGCAGATTAGCTGTAATGTTCATAACCAAACCTGATTGATTCAGTAAAACAAAATAAATTCAGAACCTCCATGGTGTATGTAGAATCATAGAATCATAGAGTTGGAATAGACCACAAGGGCCATCGAATCCAACCCCCTGCCAAGCAGGAAACACCATCAGAGCACTCCTGACATATGGTTGTCAAGCCTCTGCTTAAAGACCTCCAAAGAAGGAGACTCCACCACACTCCTTGGCAGCAAATTCCACTGTTGAACAGCTCTTACTGTCAGGAAGTTCTTCCTAATGTTTAGGTGGAATCTTCTTTCTTGTAGTCTGGATCCATTGCTCCGTGTCCGCTTCTCTGGAGCAGCAGAAAACAACCTTTCTCCCTCCTCTATATGACATCTTTTTATATATTTGAACATGGCTATCATATCACCCCTTAAGCTCCTCTTCTCCAGGCTAAACATGCCCAGCTCCCTTAGCCGTTCCTCATAAGGCATCATTTCCAGGCCTTTGACCATTTTGGTTGCCCTCCTCTGGACACGTTCCAGTTTGTCAGTGTATGGGGGGGGGGGGTTAATTACAAATCACCAAAAATATATGCTTACAAATACCTGTGGGATCTTGTACAGATTCAAAATGGTGAAATCGGCTTTACATCTTCTACAATGAGAGTGCTAAGTGACAGTTAAGAGATCTATTGATCCTTGCCCCCAGTTTGTATATGATCACATACATACCTGAGGAATCTTGTATTGATCCAAGATGGTGGCCAGTTGGTTGGCATCTTCTACAGTGAGACCTCCAATGACAGACAACACATCCTCATTCATATTATTATTATTAATTCCATTCATTTGTTGTGTGAACAGTAGGTCCAGCAAGCTCTCATATGTGCTGCGTGCATCAAACAGGTTGTCATAGATGTTGAAACCCAGAGAGACATTAGACAAGAGTTTGGGGTTCTTATTGATCTCACGAATGGCAAAAATCAGCGAGAGGACTGGCTGATAATTTTTAAGCACTGGACTGCAATGAGATTGACAGTGAGTCATAAGGCCTTCTACCAGAGATTATTTGCACTAATCTTACACCCTGAAAGGTTGCTGAACACCTGATCCCCACTCAAATGACAAAAGAATTATATATGAGGTTGTAGGGTTGCCCATTTGAGTAGTAGAAAACTGAGTAGTATGTTTTATCTGAAGGCATCTGTACAGTTAACAGAGAAGCTGGGCAACTGGTTGAGGGGAAATAGAAGATATATCATTCCACCAATAACTGATCTATTAGCTTGTTTGTGTCACTTGTGCTTAAATAACTAACACAAGAAAGCAAGAATGCTAATGTTGATGAATGCTCGACGGGGATCCTTGAACTGTAAAAAATAATAATTCATCAGTCAAGCCCCCTGATGCCTGAAAAATCCTCTACAAATAGAAATTCAACTTCCCCATTTCTGTAGACGCAGGCTAAGATGGGAGGGGACTACTTTTTGGAATGTTGTCTCATACAAGAGTATGATAGAAGAACATATACTTTGCATGCACAAAGTCTTCAATGCAATCCTCGATATCTCCATGAAGGTCTGGGAAGGACTCATTCCTGAGACACAGGGCAACTACTACCAAGGAGCAGAGATAGAACTGAGCTAGATAGACCAATGCTTTGACTCGGTATTAGTAGCTTCCTATACTCTGCTCTGGTCTTATGCAGCAGATTATGTCCCTAATTATTATATGGTGAATACATTTTCTGCTACTACTTTTTAGTTAAAAAATAACTTACTTATAAGTTGTACGATGCCTTTCTGGTTTTATTTTCAAGCTGAATGATTCAGAAATAGTATATATTAGAGAGAAGATTCCACCTATTATAACTTCTCCTGGATTGTATAATTTATCTTGGATGCTTCTATCATAACTACAGTTGCCTTTCATGTCTTTGGATGCAAGAGAAGGGAGTAGGAGCAGCAATAAAAGCAGCACCAAGAGCCACTTGAGTCTCCCCAGTCCACAGCCACACACTGACATTCTCAGATCTACTCCCTGCTACAATGGTCCCTGCAGTTGGCACACAAGCAAACATTCACATAAGAATCACATAGACACAGAAACTGTGGAGAAATATGTTCTACTTGAAAGCGATGAAAGAAGAGGATGCAGCCATGCCTCCCAGTGGACCTAATCCCACTCTGATTGGCACACTGGGACGTCAGGAGAGAACCAGGTTCAGAATCTAATCACATGTGCTTCTAATCTGGAAAAAAATTATATGCTGATTCTTCTAAAATTAAGATTAATAACCGTTATTTTGAAAATTATAGAGTAGTGAATCAACTTTCAGGGGCCATAGTTTCTACTTCTGGGGGGAGGGGGAAAACATGTTTACAAGATTTACGTGAATATACTTTCTGGTTCACTTTTAGTAGGTACTGGAAAACTTTACTTCTATTGAACCAGTGAACATAGCATATAACATAACATTCATTGAATGTCAATAGCATACCATCCAACATTCCTCAGAAAATAGGGACATTCTGTGTATAACCCAATTATAAAGGTCTAGACAAGACTAAAACAAAGCTCTTTTTTTAGTGCAATCATAAGGAAAAGGATACCATGTTAATGTTGTGCAGGGCAGCATAATTATTAATATTCTAACTCACTCATAATGCTAAAGTAAGAAATAAAATGTCTGTACTGCTGCAAAAAATAACAAGTGTCAGAAATTACACCTTCTGGGCCCAGTGGTGTGGGTAGCGGAATACAGCTACTTCTGCAAAGGTGCTCTGATCAAAAAGTGGGAGACAAAATTTCCGTGCCTCCAGGTTTGTCCCAAGGCAACAAAAACTGTTGGGTTGAAATAAACGACAGACGAGTGGCAAGTGTCATGTGGGTGGCATCTACCAAGCATGTCTCGGGTAGTCCCTTGTGGGAGCCATGAAGTCATGGCAAAGGCTTGTAGCGCCACCTGGTGCCTCGCTGACCTCGGTGACCTGCATGTCTGTGCCTTGCAGTGTATTAAGTGCATAACCTTATATGGAGTTATGTTCCCCCTCTGGGCAGTAATTACCTTATATGGCGATGGGTGGGTAAAAGCCATGACTGGATGAGGTAACGTGAGACATTGGCAAATGGCCATGCGACAGGGGAGAACAAAGGAGAATAAAATTGGAGGAGAGTGGTCAAAGGAGCTGCTCATACCTTCCTGAAAATATTGTTGGCTCTCTGTGTCTTTTTTCAAATGCTATACAGAGCCATTTGTGATGGCTGGCTTCCGTCAGTCCCTTTTATTGAATATTACAGCATTGCCACATATGTGCTTGTTCCTCATTGGTTAACACAAATACAATACAAGGGTTGCATATAGACATTAATCATCAATAGATTAAAGGTTGGGAAAAGGAACACAGAATTGGACAGGCGTGAAGACCTCATATTAAACAATTACTAGTGATTGATATAGCAGACTTAAACTATAACTAATGATTGATATAGCAAAGACTCAAAAGAGCATAACCATCGTATTCCGTAGATGTGGTCAACCATGCTTTAAGAACAGGTCAGGGTACGATGTTTCATGAACTCAATGTGAACTGAACATTCTAGGGTGGGTGAGGCGATGTTTCAGCTTAGAGTGGTTTGCCAAAGTCATGTGCAGAAACAAAACGTCCCATCATCTCCCCCTTTCTTTTCTTTTTTGCGAGATGTTGCTATAGGATTTCAGGGTGAGTGGGACAAAAATACTTCGGGATATGTGGTATGCCAGCGCATGCCCGAAATAAGTCTGCCCACATTTCCCAGTCATGTGCAGAAACAAAACGTCCCTTCAGGCTTATGGTCCGAATGTAACATTTGGGAGTGTTAGTACTTATCTGGAGCTGAGATCAACTCCTTTTCTATATCTTAAATACACTTTGTTCACAACAAGTTTATGAGGGGTTTGGAGGATATGAAGGTGGTTCTGGTTCTGCTATCTTAAACAAACAGATTTATTGCCAAGGATGAGGGAAGCTTCCATGCAGATAAGATAATGACTCCTGTCCTGTACCCAGTGTACTAACGGGAGCTGCAAATTTTCTAATTTGTCTACTGCAACTTATATAATCAACATTGGAGTTTCCTGTGATGAGGGATCAATTGTTAAACCACTCTGGGAATGGTAGCTCTGGAAAGGGAATCCACACCTACTGAAGAAAATGGAAGATTTCTTTCTTAGAAGTTTTGATCAATGCAAATAATTTTGACAAGGCAATTTTCATATCCTTGTTTCGCATGCTGTAGATCACTGGGTTCAGCAGTGGTGGAACCACAGAATATATCACAGCAAAAGACAAATCTTGCTGTGATGTGGTACTATACATAGGACTTAGGTAAGCAAACCACCCAGTTAATAACAACATGGAGATAACAATGAGGTGAGGAAGACAAGTTGAGAAGACTTTTTGCCTTCCCTGAATAGAAGGCATTTTTAACACAGCACTGAAAATATAGACATAAGTTACAACAATGAAGAAGAGGCAACCTGATTCAATGAAAATACTCAGCACGATCACTCCAATTTCTGTTAGGTTCAAACCAGAGCAGGAGAGCTTTAGCAACTGTGGGATTTCACAGAAAAACTGTTTGACAACACTGGAGCAGAAGGGGGTTGCAAAGGTGCCTCCAGTGTGTAACACAGCACAGAGAAGACCAGTGATCCATACACAGGCAATCATGTGGACACAGGCTTGCTTGTTCATCAGCTTCTCATATTGTAATGGGTTGCAAATGGCAACATACCGATCATATGCCATGATGGTCAGGAGAGAGAAGTTGGATGCTAAAAAGAAGACAAATAAGAGAACTTGAGCAACACACCCAGAGTAAGAAATGTGTCTGGTATTCATGAGGGAATTAGCCATGGAATTGGGAACAACGACTGAAACAGATCCAAGGTCCTGTATGGCCAAGTTCATCAGAAAGAAGTACATGGGGGTGTGCAGTCGGTGGTCGAAAGCTACTGCAGAGATGATGAGAAGGTTCCCTGTTACTGTAGCCAAGTACAAAACCAGGAATAGAAGGAAGTGAAAAATCTGCATTTCCCGAACCTCTGAAAACTCTTCGAGCAGGAACTCTGATACAAAGGACTGGTTCACCATGGTTTTTGCCTCATGAAAGTGTGGGCTGCCTGTCGAAGGAAGCAGTCAACTTTTAAAATAATAGCATAGTGCTGTAAGAAGACAGGCTTCACTTGCTTGGATTGGGAAATTTCAATTTGTTATTACTGTGATTGTTTTTATGTCTGCAGAATTCATTCCAATTTATGGCTGTTATTTTGAGACATTTGTCATGCTCTGAATCTGACAGCCAGGCATTGGCAAGGAGAAGAAAACAGGGAGAAAGTAGGGGGAAAAGAAAGAAAGAAAGAAAGAAAGAAAGAAAGAAAGAAAGAAAGAAAGGAAGGAAGGAAGGGAGGGAGGGAGGGAGGGAGGGAGGGAGGGAGGCAGGCAGGAAGGCAAGAAGGCAGGCGGGAAGGAAGGAAGGAAGGAAGGAAGGAAGGAAGGAAGGAAGGAAGGAAGGAAGGAAGGTGTGGCAGAAGATGATAGAATAGGAGATAGCAGGGTTTGCTCTGCGTTTGCTCTGAATAGAAATACCCATTAGCTCAACCACTACCTTATACACAATTGCTTACATCTTTAGCGAGAGTATATTTTGCATGAAACAAGGAGGCTGTGATAGCAATAGGTGTGTGGACCATGCCAAGAAATTGAGACCCTGACAAGGAAGCAGCTTTTCCTATCCTTATCAGACTGGGCACAGTAACAACATATTCCATGTGTTAAGGGTTTATCAGGTCTGTTTTGCCATAGCTTTTTGATTCCAGCAAATACCATGATGGGGGAGTCATAGGTCCAGGTGTAAATCTACTATGAAACTCATGAAGCTTCAGCTTCAGGGCCCCTAATCCCAAAGAGACTCCAGAAGAGACTTTATTCACACATGTATATGACAGTTGTCTATTTTTCATCCCCCCAATAACTTTGTAAGCTATAAGGCATAGGAAATATTTATCTACACCAGTGACTTTGACACGTGAGATAATCCAGTAGAGCAGTTTTAATCAAAATATGAGATGTAGTAGCAGGACCCCTAAAATATAGGTCTGCCACTGCATAAGTCTTTAATAAAGCTTTTTGAAGGCTCCAACTTTAGTTGTGTTTGAAAGGAATGGTTCCTAAAGAGAGAGAGTGTCTGTGTTCTCTATGATATTAGCCACTTTGCTACTCATTGCAATATATTGGCAGTGGAGGGGGAGAATTGACTCACTTAAGAGGATGGTGCTGTATATCAAATTATTGGAATTTGCAACTTTAAGCAAACAGACCTGAATCTTATGGGGAAGAAAGGGGAGAGAAAAAACAAATACGCATTGTTCAAGAAATTTTGGAATAGTAAGTGAAGGATGATAGGCTACAATGCTTCTCCCCACCCCCTTCTGCCTTTTATGAGAAAGAGAGAGAGTCAGGTTGTGCTCTAGATGTTGCTGGACATGTTGCTGCACGGCCACCAGTTCCTCACCACCAGTTTAATGAATGTAATGCAAGGTATGGTTATGGTCTTCCTCAGTTAAGGTGGATCTGGATTCTGCATGATTTATAAAACCGCTGTGTCTTTCTTTTTTTAACATTTATTAAATTTGTAAGGATTTGTCTTCTCACTTGGTTATTTATTCATGAATAGTTTAAACAATTCATTATTTACTCATTTACTTAACTTTTCTTTTTCCAGACCTACGTATGCTTCCTTCCTTCTCTTTGCTTGTCTTCTTTTAAGTGTTGAAATATTAATTGGTATTTTGTAATCTTTTTATATTTAAGAAAATGGAATTTAACAAAAAGAAAGGAAAGTAAATTTAAAGCCAGCTTATTCCAAACTGCTGTGGTTACATTACAGATTACCTTGAATGTATGCCAAGATTCACATGTTGGTATAAGAATATTCCCATGTTCAGGCATACAACTCATATAAGTACTCTGAGATATGCCTGTATGCCATGGGCATACAGAGTGATGAGGGGGAAAGATATTGTATTAATTGAAAAAAAAATTTGGAGGGGAGGAGTATACAGTATACGTTATTTTTATTAGTTGAGCAATTAATAAACTATTAATGGAATATATTCCTACCTTTTAAAAAAGAAACCTGCCTTATAAAGAGTCAGACCACAAATACATCCACCCGAGTATTGTCTGTACTGGTTGGCATCTGCTCTCTGAGATTTCACAGAAGTGTCTTCCCCAGCATTTCCAGGAGGTTGCAAGGTTCTGGGTTTGGGGCTCTGCCTGCAAAGCATGTCCTCTATCAATGAATCACAGTCCCTCCTCCTCCTCCTCCAGATATTTCTTTCAACTTCAGATGCACTTCTCCTTCAGCACTGTTAGAGCTATCTAGTCACCACTGAAACTGTACAAATGTTCACCATCACTTTGGTATATGAAGGCAATATGAAATTGACAACATGCTAAGGAGGTTTATTAATATCTATCTTGTGTTCCTAGAGATTTGCTCTCAGGAGTCCAACATAGCTCAGTAGCAGGGACATTAAGTGACTCTCTGGTCTGTATTTTTTTACTAATGTAATTAGGAAAAACTGGCTCTGTTTGTTTATCTTAGAATGTCAGGACACTGAAAGGAACAAAATCTATCCCTGCTCATAGCTCTTTAGTCCAATTTATTTGCTAAGAACCATTGGTTATCACAAAAATATAGAACTACAAATAGTATTAGGATAAGGTAAAGGTAAAGGGACCCCTGACAGTTACGTCCAGTTGCAAACGACTCTGGGCTTGCGGTGCTCATCTCGCTTTACAGGCCGAGGGAGCCGGTGTTTGTCCGCTTCCACAGACAGTTTTTCTGGGTCATGTGGCCAGCATGACTAAGCTGCTTCTAGCGAAGCCAGAGCAGTGCATGGAAACACTGTTTACCTTCCCGCTGGAGCTGTACCTATTTATCTACTTGCACTGCATGCTTTCGAACTGCTAGGTTGGCAGGACCTGGGATCGAACAATGGGAGCTCACCCCGTCACAGGGCCTCGAATCGCCAACCTTCCGATCAGCAAGTCCAAGTGGCACAGTGGTTTAAACCACAGCGCCACCCGCGTCCAATAGTATTAGGATACATTTTAGCATATCTGGTCCACAGAACATGGGAACTTTTGTATAATACATTGGGCTGCTAAGACAGACATATAAACTTTATCTGTATAGTCATATCTCGGAATTCGAATGGAATCAGTTCCGGAAGTTTGTTCGACTTCTGAAACGTTCGGAAACCAAGGTGTAGCTTCTGACTGGTTTCTGATTGCACAGGTGCACTGGAAACAATAGTGGAAGCCACACCAGATGTTTGGCTTCCAAAAAAAAGTTCAAAAATCAGAACACTCACTTCTCATTTTCAATTGTTCAGGAGATGGAATGTTCGGCTTCTGAGACGTTCAGGATCCAAGGTATGATTGTAATGTGTTTATCCCCAACCTCGAGCAAATAACAAATTCTTTCCCTACAATTCAAGAAGGAAACTCTGTAAAGAATTCCTCTCAGAAATACGTTCCTAAGAGAATTATACAGGGAGCAGTACAGTAGATAATGAAGAATGCTGCACATGTTGACATTGGATATCTCTACATCAAGAGTTTTGAACCTCTCTATTCAGCCCTCAGGAGTCTTCTTAGGCTATGTCTAATTATAAAGACACACACTCAATAGCCTTGCTCCATACAATGACACCACTCCTGGACACATTCTTTACTCACTTTGTTCTGAGCCCTCCTTCGGTATTTTTGCTAAGCTGGAAATGTGTCACTGATCTGTGATAATGACTTTTGCCTGTCTGTATGACAAGGGTGTGTGAAGAAGCTATGGCTATAGAAGTTACAGGGAACCAGGTAGAGGACATTCTTGGTAGTGGCACCCGCCCTGTGCTATGCCCTCCCACCAGATGTCAAAGAGAAAAACAACTACCAGACTTTTAGAAGACATCTGAAGGTAGCCCTGTTTAGGGAAGCTTTTAATGTTTGACAGACTATTGTATTTTAATATTTTGTTGGAAGCAGCCCATAGTGGCTGGGGAAACCCAGCCAGATGGATGGGGTATAAAATAATAATAATAATTATTACTATTATTATTATTATTATTATTATTATTATTATTATTACTTCTGTGTAACTGGAGTGCAGCCATTAAAAAGTCTACATGGGGAAAGTTCTAAAGTTCTGGCATTGGTTTGTTCTGTTACAAAGAGAACATCAAAGTTCAAATCATTTCCACTTAATGCAAATCAAGAAGGTTATATGAGGGACCAAGAATAAGGGCTACTGGTGAAAGGTCAGAAATTTAAAGGTCCATAGTTCAATGGCAGGGCATCTACTCTGCAAGTCAGGGTTCAATCCACATGCCCAGGTACAGCTGGGAAAGACCCTTACCTGAAATCCTGGATAGCTGTTGCCAACAAGAATATTGTGGTTTGAGTCAGCATAAGGCAGGTCTACCCACTTTCCCAAATTTATCTTTGTTATCACCTGAATCCTGAAGCATATTATTGTTGTTTAACAGCTAAATGTTTGACCTTCTTTGCCAAGTTCAGATATTTACTCAGAGTGAAAATCCCATTATGATAGTAGAAGCATAGGCCACTGCACCATAATTGTAACGTAATCTGTGATGAAGGTGCAGAATATGAATTTCCATACATATGAAATTCCTATTCACATGCTTTCTCATTATTTCAAGGAGGAAGCATGACAGTACTCAGACCTCTGCACATCAAGTCATAGAACATGCCCCTACATCTCATACTAAAAATTGGAAAATGTTGTGTGTATATGCATGCCAAGAAGAACTTGAGTCTCATGAGTTCTCTGTCATTTTAATACCCCTACATGGAGTCAACCTGTGCTAATTATATCAGCAGAACTACAGACCACAAAGTTATTTTTTTCCTAGTGTATGCCTCAGTGCGTTTCCACTGCTGCACTGAACTCTTGAGAATAAGTCTCTGGGAACACAAACATGTATATAAATTAGCCACTGTCCTATGGTGACATCTACTGTTGCCATAGAAAGAATTGTTCATTGCCATGAATGGTAAGGGACACAGTACTCTAAAATGGTAGAGACGATACTGCTTCTGGAGCTGAAAGAAATCCATGAAGAAGAAAACTTGTAAGTTATGTATAGATATAACTTTTGAGAGAGTGGTTTCCTTGTGGCAGGGACACTTTGGGCAGTTAGAGTAATGTATGCAAGCTAGTAACAGAGATCAGGTCTACTGTGCAGATAATCTCAATCAGCACCATGATGAGAAAGCATGTGAATAATGAGAAAGCATGCGAATAGAAATTTCATATGTATGGAAATTCATATTCTGCACCTTCATTACAGATCACCTCTAGCATGGAGACTTTCCCTGAATTGATAATGATGTAGTATTCCCATATGTCCAGAAAAACCTGGACATGTCCTCATTTTGGGGAGCAACATGCCATCCAGGTGGATTTTTACATTTTAATGGGTTTTTTTTGCTTGGGAGCAGCTTGGGCTTGGACTTGCCCTGGGAAGCTTGGGCCTGGGCGGCTTCTGCTCCTCAATTTCTCACAGGTTCAGGATCTGCATATTCTTCATATCTGCATATTTGTACATGGCAATTCTATCAAGCATTTTTCTCTTTTTGGGGAAACCCTGTCCTGTCAGCTGCACGTTGCTGCATCTGGGAGAATGCTTTTGGCCAGCTGAGGTGAGCAGGACTTTCTCTTGTGTGTGCACATACATGTCAGTTCCCATGTCATGGCCTTGGACATGCCTCTATGCAGCCTCTTTCTCCTTTTTTATTTTTTTATTAAACACACTCATGAGTGAAACATACTCATCAGAGTGGAGGATTTCTTGTGGAGAACGGGCTAACAAAGCAGCACCCTGCAATCAGCGGAACTGTACCCTCCATCACTAACCCAGCAGCCGCTGTTCAATCTGTAAGCCCAACAAATCCGCCTAACTGGACCAAACTCTAAATTTCTTGATTTGGGTCAGGATTCAGCCAAATCTAATGTATTAGTCTTCTAGGGTGACAATTATTGCTTTACTATTCCCACGTGTGTGAAATTCTGTGAACAAGGAGATTTCAGTGAATACAAGAACAGGTTTTTGCGTTTTTTAAGGACCGTGGCCATAATTATTTAGTTTTAATTTTCTTTCTTCCTTTTACAGGCCTTCTAAAAAGTGAAAAAATGTGACTGTGCTCCTCAATAGTGACTGTGCTCCTCAAATTTTCAGAGGCTTTGGAACTGCAGATTCTGCACTCCATTATATTTCTAGTATTGTACTTGGCAAGCTTAATGGGGAACCTTCTCATAATTTCTGCAGTAGCTACTGATCACCACTTGCACAGACCAATGTATTTCTTTATGATGAACTTGGCTATTCAGGACCTTGGACAAGTTTCAGTTATTGTTCCCAAATCCATGGCCAATTCCCTCTTAAATACTAGACACATTTCTTATTCTGGATGTGTAGCTCAGATCCTTTTGTTCAACTTCTTTATATCATCCAACTTCTTCCTTCTCACACTCATGGCTTATGATTGGTATGTTGCCATCTGCAATCCATTGTACTATGAGATGGTGATGAATAAGCAGGCCTACATACAAGTGGTGGTCTGTGTGTGGATCAGTGGTTTTCTCCATGCAGTACTACACACCAGCTGCACCTTTGCAGCCCCATTTTGCTCCAATGTTGTCAATCAGATCTTCTGTGAAATTCCACAGTTACTGAAGCTTGCATGCTCAGATTTATACCTAATTGAAATTGGAGCTGTTATGCTGAGCTTTATCATCGGGCTAGGCTGTTTTACCTTTATCATTGTAACTTATGTGCAGATTTTCTATGCCGTGTTGAGAATTCCCTCTGTGCAGGGAAGGCAAAAGGCTTACTCAACTTGCATTCCTCACCTCACTGTCATCTTCACGTTATTCTTTACTGGATTCTTTGCCTACCTGCAGTCTACCTCTGTCCTGAATTTGGTATTTACTATGGTATATTCAATGGTTCCACCCATGCTGAATCCAGTGATTTACAGTATGCGAAACAAGGAGATCAAGGCTGCCATGTCAAAGTTATTAGGTTTTAGTCAAAGTACATCATCCAGTCTTTTTTAACTGTATGTGTTTAAGTCTTCATCTCAACAGTGATGCACAATGATTTCTAATAAATTTATTACATTTTTATCCTTCCCCCTTTTTTATTTATTCAAAATGGACTTCAGGACAATATTCCTGTTGTTATGAAACAACAAACCAACAATACAATAAAAATTAAGAGGAACAAAACCATTCAACCTGTTTAAAAATACCCCAATCTAAAAATGGGCTAACCTTGCTCCAAAAAAAGGATACAGTGTTCGTGCTTAGTTGGTGCTCCCCGTCTTGGAGGGGAGGAATTCGACATTTGGAGCACCACCCCAGACAAGACCCTCTCTTTTGTACGCACATGATGCTCTTGTCTTAATGATGGAGGACAAAGGCAGGCTTCCTCTTGACAGTCTTAATACATGAACAGGAGGAAGTCAAAGTCTTACATCTTTAAAAGTGCTTTCTCTGAAGGGTGACTGAGCCATTTTATATTGTATACTATACAGAATGTATGTCATTTGATGCTTTTATGATCGTTTTTTATAAAAATAATAATGGTTATGTACAATTTTTTTTATAACCTATGATTTTAAAATATATGTTTTTTGTGGTACACCACCTTGCTCACAAGTGATTTACAATGTCCCACATTTGCCAGCTCAGTATCTGTCAGGGACTGGACAGAAAAGGAATGGTGGAGACCGCCTCCTCAGCCTGACCCTTCCAGAGAAGAAGAAGACAGTTCTGAATTACAAAAGGAGTTTGAGGGATGTCACAACTCAAAGGAAGATGAGGGGAAATAAAAGGAGAGGAGGAGGAAGAGCCAGAGTAGCTGGCTGACACGTTATCAGTAGAATGCATTCCAGACCCACCACCTCCCAGAACCCAGAGAACATTACAAGTAGGAGAGTAAAGGGCTTGGAGACAGATGGCCTTAAGCAGCAACTGTAAGGGGGGTGATGCTGTTGACGAATGAGTAAGAGAGAAGGGGGGTGGAGATTTACCTGGCGCAACACCATTATTCCAAGAGGCTGCATTTCTAAGCTTCTCTCTGTGAATATTGAATAAAAAGCAAATGGTAAGAACTTCCTTGTCTTATTCGTTCTAGGCAAACTACCGTGGGGGTTGGATCCTCCGATGCCTGACAGTATCATATCTTTGCACATTACACTGAATGACAATGCACAGTATCATATCCCCTAATGCATTTCTAATGCAACAGCTTCAAATACAACCACAGTGTATGTATTGGGGGGCAGGGGGAGGCTGAGGGGAATTTGAACTCAGTTCTTCATTCTGATACTCTGCCTATTGCATTTCCAATCCAACTTTGGAAGATCTTCAAATCTGCACACTTCCCTCTAGTAAACATTTCTAGGAAGGCAATAATGTTTGCATGCACACACATGAGCCAATCTGAGAAGAAATTCATATGGATTACTACTGTTGATAACCAATCTACAGCTTAAAAGATAAATCACATTACAGGCATGGAACTTTTTGATGGTGATGAAGATGTAGCAAATTGAACCAGATTGCAGCACTTTCTCACTGCACCATTGTCTCAATCTAACTCACTCTCTTGGAAGTGGCATTTATGTCACCAATGAAAATAAATGGATTACTGAATACCCCCCATGTTACAAATATAGTTAGAGCTTGATATTCTGTTTTGGAATAGCCCATCACCAAATGGGAATTTTTTTAAAAAGCTCCTTTTGTCCTCTCCCAAGAAAAATATATCATACAACTCTCTCATTCTTTTCTAATCACTGAAAACCCAAAGAGATGCCTGCTTTCTCTTATTGCCCCTTCTCTGCTGAAAAAAACATGGGTCATAGGGAAGGGTAATTTGACTCAGAAATACCCACTTTAAGGTTTCACATGTTCTGTCTTCCACTACTATTAATGGTCATATTCATAGCACCTCCCTAGATTTTAAACTGTTCACCTTATGCTTTCCTGATCTGAGGAACAAGGTAGCTGGATAGGAAACAAAGAAGTTTGATCAAATATGAGATCCCAATATCACAAACCAGGGAGGGAAATGGGAGGAGATATTGGCTTCCCCCAAATTATCCATTTATCCCTCATAATCCTTTCTTTACTTTCTTTATCATTACTGGCCCCAACAACATCACACATACCATCTCGGGACTATTTAATTGCTCATCGTCTAACATTGTGTATGCCATCAAATGCCAACAGTGTCCTTCAGCTCTCTATATTGGACAAACAGGCCAAACCTTACGCCAAAGAATAAACGGACATAAATCTGACATCAAGAATCACAAAACAGAGAAACCAGTAGGAGAACACTTCAATCTCCCAGGACATTCTATACAAGATCTCAAAGTAGCTGTTTTACTACAAAGGAATTTCAGAAATAGACTGGAAAGAGAAGCTGCTGAATTGCAACTCATTACCAAACTTAAAACCATGGAGAGACCTGGTCTGAACAAAGACATTGATTCTTATCTCATTATACATGACTAAGCCATTTTTCACCTTCTCACCCCTTGCCTTTTCCTGTAAGACCTATTGCAGTCGTTAAGAGTCGTCAACAGGCTCATCTCAGCTATCTGCCAATCACCCATTCCCACCACCCTTCTGAGTAATACCCCTCCCCACCTTCTCACTATATAGAAGGATCTGGCAACTTCTGTTTCAGTGTATCTGAAGAAGTGTGCATGCACACGAAAGCTCATACCAAGAACTAACTTAGTTGGTCTTTAAGGTGCTACTGGAAGGAATTTTTTTATAATCCTTTCTTTGTTTACCTTAACTACATCACTGGTAGGTTGTGGCAAGAAGAGGTGGTGGCAAGGTTCTGGAACTCCAGGGCAGGGGCAGCCACAGAAGTGTGAACCTGTGAGACCATTACCACCAACTCCAAGCTTCCCCATTCTCACTGGTACCACCTTACCCCATCCCACTAAGAGCAACATCACCTCTAGAAAGATGCTACTGCCTACTGACCTACAAACACTCAGTGTTTCAAGGGAGAAACACTTCAATACTCAGACTTCTATGCATCATATCATCGAACATGTTCCTACATTTCATATTAGAACATGTAAAATTGTCATCATATATGTGGGGGGACAACCACTCCCAAGTTCTGTCATTCTAATGCCCCTACATAGAGCCAATCTCTGCAAATCATATAGGCAGAACCACAGACCACAAAATTATTTTTTCCACTGCATGTCTCTAGAGCTGTTCAACTGAACTCTTGAGAATATGTCTCCAGCAATACAAAACATTTATAAATTAGTTACTGCCACCATAGAAAGAATTGTTCGTTGTCATGACTGGTTAGTGGCACAGTGCTCTAAAATCTGAGAGAAGATTCTGCATCTGGTGCTAGAAGAAATCCGCAAAGAAAAAGAATTGTAAGTTATTTATAGATCTAACTCTAGAGATAGAGGTTTTCCTGTGACAGGGAGGCTTTGAACATTTGTCACAATGCCTGCAAGTTACTTATAACATGGATTACTCCACCAATGCAGACGGTCTAAAAATGAGCACCATATTTGATGCTTCTGTGTGGGTATTACCATGTATTATTAATGATGTACACAGTGAGTGTTGTTCATGCTACTAGCATTATGTATGATGTGTATTCCTCCTCCCCTCAAACCCCTAGTGTATTTCTTCTTGTTGTTGTTCTTCTTGTTCTTCTTCTTCTTCTTCTTCTTCTTCTTCTTCTTCTTCTCTGCACAAGAGCCCATTTAAACACAATCCTAAGCATGCAAAGGCTTTAGAAGGTTGTTAATGTGTTCCATGTGGGCCAGCCTCACATCTAAATGGTTCTCTAATCAGTGTTGGTTTTTGTGTGTGCAGTGGACAAATGAAGCTGCCTTACTTTAAGTCATTCCATCCAGTCCAATTTTGTCTACTCTGAGTATCAGCATCTTCTTAGGGTCTTGACTTTCAGCAGACACCTTAACCATCATCTGTTACTTGAACATTTAAATAGAGATCTCTGGGATTGAAGATCATGCAGAAGATTCCTGGTTAAATGTTAACAAGGAGTTCTATCTGAAATCCTGCAGAGACACTGCCAATCAATGTGGATGACATTGAGCTAGATGCACCAATGGTCTGAACTGATGTCCCTTTGTTCTCCTACTAAGTGACAGCTCCTTCCCAGTACTTTGTATACTAGCACAACTTCTTTCAAGGTGATACATTATTGCTGCTATGTGAATGTTGTGCATATAGGGGTTGCTTCCTGGATGAAGAGCTCTTTGAACATGTTGATATGTCATGTGAAACATTACAACCTTTCTGCACACCAATCACCTCCTTTAAATATCTTCTCTTTTTTCTTTCCCAAGTGCTTTTTTGTTTCATCCCTCTTTGTGTCACTAATGTTACTGCTGTAGACAGGAATGCATCTTAGCTTTTCAGTGTATCTCAGCTGTCTGTCTAGATGCTGGGATATTTTCAGAGGACTTAGAATAAAGAGATCTATGTTGCAGAAATGTTTCAGTTAAGGCTGCTGGCTGTTTTCTTTCCCAGTTCAACTGGAAACACCTGTCAGAAAGGGAAAAGAACTTATCTATCAATGTTTCAAGTTTCAAGTTTTCCAAGTTCTTGAGTTTTACTTTACTGTAATGACACTAAGGTTAGTGATAGTGTATGATGGGTACAATGGGTGCAAATAAAACCAGCTTTATTTTATTTAAATATTTCATAATGCACACTTCAACAAGAATAAATCTATAGTTGGGTACAATATAATAAACATAATAACAAACAATATAAAACAAGTAATATATTAAAACATTATCAACAACAAAACAAATGGATCCAGTCACAGGATTATCAGAAGTCTAGGCACAAAAACACATTTTTGACTGCAGTCTAAAGCCCAACATGAGAAGGGAAGGCATTCCGCAATCAATTTTATTACTATTTCTGTTGTTTTGCGCCCATCAGTGCTTTACAGTATACATATACTCTATTCATTTTGATTCAGTGGATTTCCCCCAACAAGCATATTCTGAGAATGAAGACAATGTGTATTTTTATCACTTGGATAAGTTGATTAGTTCCCTGCACTGAAGTGAATGGAATCACTTTTGGATGAAAAACCTTAGAACTTTCTTGCCCAAAGCTATTGCTAGATGAATAATTGTTGTCCAGCTCTCTTTACGTAGACTGGACATATGATGATACATATTCTTATTATAAAACTAAGGATGAACAATTTGATTCAATTTTCTTTCCCTGATGCATTTACTGCTTGTGCATCAAGGCCCCGGAATAGCCCCCCCCCCAAAAAAAATGATACATTGACACAAATATTTTAGTTTAAATGTTAATGGGCAAATTTAGGCCACAACTTTATTGAATACAGAATGTGAGCGGTATTGGCTTAGGCATTGGCAACACTATATCTGACTCCTGCCCGCCTTGCAGGGAGTCTGGAAGGGTAAACCACCAAAAGAGGGAGCTCTATTGATGACAACCAACTGAAGCTCACGCCGGGGTTCCTGTGGTCCTTGCATGGCCTTAGCCCCTCAAGCGGACTTTGGATGAGATCCAGACCCGTGAATTCTTCTAACGGAATACCCTTGTACCTGGAGGGGCAGGTGATGGCTGCACCTCCCCTGCATCTCACTAAGCCAATGCCTAACCGCCAAACCTTACAAAGTTGTGACGATTGCTAAGAGGTAGGCAAAAACAGGTGGAAGGGAGCGTCCCGAGGCCGGTACACAACGCGAACCCTTAATTTAGGAGAATCCGATTTATGTACTGTAATAATTTATTGTTTTTTTGATCTGTTCTTCTCTTTAATGCTTCCCTTTTCCAGTGTCTAAATAAATCATATTTCTACTACATGTGTTTGAATAAATGAATAAAGTCTAGATAAAAGAAAGAAAGTCCTTTGCATATGGTGCTCCTAATAATCTATTGTTTGAAATATTAGAGGCAGTAGCTGCTGCCGCTGTAGTATGAGTGTTTATAAAATGAGACACCAGTCTTGACCTTGGTAGCTCAACTTCTTCTTCTTCTTCTTCTTCTTCTTCTTCTTCTTCTTCTTCTTCTTCTCCTTCTCCTTCTCCTTCTCCTTCTTTTTGTCTTTCTGCCTTTCTTTAATTTTATTTATACCCGGCCAAGACTGGGCTCAGGGCAGCTAACATCAGGTATAAAAACAATTGATTAAAATACAACTTAAAAACAAGATTAAAATACTACTTAAAATGCAGTCTCATTTCAGTGGAAGCCCAGATCAAAAATTGTTTGGGGGGAGAAAATGTCAAATCTTCATGAAGGCCAACTATCCAGACTGGTTCTATGTGGGCCAGAAAAGCCAGGGAAGTCCCCAAATAGGGGTTCTATCACAGAAGGAAAAGGAGGGGGGGATCAGGCTGGTTCCAAGCCAAAGGCCAGGCGGAACAACTCTGTCTTACAGGTCCTGCGGAAAGAAATCAGATCCCACAGGGCCCTGGTCTCATGAAACAGAGCATTCAACCAGGCCGGAGCCAGTGTTGAAAAGGCCCTGGACCTGGTTAAGGCTAATCTGACATTCTTCTTCTTCTTCTTCTTCTTCTTCTTCTTCTTCTTCTTCTTCAACATCTTCTTCTTCCTCTGACCTGAAGCACAAAACAAAACAGAGTGAGAAGGCTGGAAGCAAAATCATCATAATTTGAATTATTGAAACTGAAACTGACATTGTTAGCAGAGTAGATCATAAGTGTTGTAATTTCCACTGTGTTTTCTTCTGCAGAAGTTATGCAACAGACTGTTGAGGGCAAACAATGGAACACCACCTCAGTGACTGAATTTCTTCTCCTGGAATTTTCTGAGATTCGGGAACTGCAGATTCTACACTTTATTGGTTTCTTGGTGTTGTACATGGCAATTATATCAGGGAATCTTCTCATCATTTGCACAATAGCTATTGACCATCACCTTCACACTCCCATGTACTTCTTTCTGATGAACTTGGCCATGCAGGACATTGGTTCTATTTCAGTTATTATCCCCAAATCCATAGCTAATTCTATCTTAAATACTAGACACATTTCTTATTCTGGATGTGTTGCTCAAGTACTCTTCTTTTTCTTTTTTTTATCATCTGATTTCTCCCTTCTTACACTCATGGCTTATGATCGGTATGTTGCCATCTGCAATCCATTGCACTATGAGATGGTGATGAACAAGCAAGCCTGCATACAAATGCTGGCATGTGTATGGACTAGTGGTCTTCTCCATGCAGTACTACACACCAGCTGCACCTTTGCAACCCCATTTTGCTCCAATGTTGTCAATCAGTTCTTCTGTGAAATTCCACAATTACTGAAGCTTGCGTGCTCAGATTTATACCTAATTGAAATTGGAGCTGTTATGTTGAGCATTATCATAGGGCTAAGCTGTTTTACCTTCATCATAGTAACTTATGTGCAGATTTTCTATGCAGTGTTGAAAATTCCCTCTGCTCAGGGAAGGCAAAAGGCTTACTCAACTTGCATTCCTCACCTCATTGTTATCTCCACATTATTATTTACTGGATTCTTTGCCTACCTGAGGCCTACATCTAACACCCCTTCTGATCAGGATCTGGTATTTACTGTGGTATATTCTATGGTGCCACCCATGTTGAATCCAGTGATTTATAGTATGCGAAATAAGGAGATCAAGGCTGCCTTGTCAAAGCTATTAGGTTTTAGCCAAAACACATCATCCAGTTTTCTTCTTTAACTGTGTGTGTACCCACAGGTCTTAGCCTTTATCTAAGCAATGGTGCACCATGTTTTGTGGTTTGTTTGTTTTTTTAAATGCAATTATATTTTATCCATCCCTTCCATTAAACATAAATCAGTAATTTAGGAGGGTATTGAGATAAATGTAAAATGACAAATACATTGAGAAATAACAGATCAACAATACAATGAAATGAAGAGGAATAAAGACATTCAACCTGGTTAGAAATATCATAATAAAAAATGCCTGAGAAAACAATAAAGTTCTAACCTTGTTTTTTTTTTTAAAAAGAATGGTATGTTGGTGCTAAGAGTACCCATTTTTGGAAGTGATTCCATACTTGGGTCACCATCACAGAAATCATACATCATACATGAATTGGAAGAATAAATATATGATACCCTTTAATCAATGGATCGACTATATAACAACATTCACAACTTGTGAACGGACTGTTTACAGACTTAGACTTTTTTTGGATAAATATGACAATATTTAGAATGAATTTATACAGAATGTAGGAGGTTATTTATATAAGAATGTATGGGAGTAAAGTACATTGCATTTTTCTATATGCAGTGGTATCTTGGTTTATGAATTTACTCTGTCCCAGAAGTCTGTTCTTAAACCAAAGTGTTCTTAAACCAAGGTGTGCTTTCCCATATCAGCGGGGGACTCGATTTACAAATGGAACACACTCAACAGGAAGCGGAACATATTCTGCTTCCAAGGCAAAGTTCAGAAACCAAAACACCTATGTACTTCCGGGTTTGCCGCATTCTTAATCCAAGTTGTTCATAAACTAAATTGTTCTTAAACCAAGGTACCTCTGTGTATTTTTCTTATACATATCTTTGTTCTTCTCCCCATCACTTCCCCCTTTTTTCTCTGTATCACTTTATTTCTTTATAATTGAAATTCTTTCATAATAATAATAATAATAATACATGGTGTTTTCCCTCTAAAGATGAAATATGAAGAACAGCTTCCTCTGGCATTCTTAGTACACAGGCAAGTCCAAGTCCAAGTAACTCATGACAGTTCGCACTGCCCCATTGATCATCAAAACAAAAGGGTGATGTAGGTGTATTGTAAAATATTCAAGGCATGTTGTGATCACATGGAAAAAGTGGCATTTGAACATATTACACCTCTGGGGTCTTATGTAGGACATGTATAAAACTTGAACCTGCTTAGCTAATGGACAGCCACTGCAATTTTTTGACATTTTAAGCTGCATGTTTTGAGGAATTGACTATATGTGGTAGACGTCATATAATGGAATGCGAGCTTATTTTTGGACTATAGAGATAACTGGCATGATTGTGGTGGTGTATCTTATCAGTACATGGGGTCAATCTGGGCTGATTGCCAAGATTTGTCATTGATTTATGGGTTAGCAAGATCATGGACATGCTAGGGATAAAATAAAAAAAATCCTTTCAGTAGCACCTTTAAGACCATCTAAGTTAGTTCTTGGTATGAGCTTTCGTGTGCAAGCACACTTCTTCAGATACCAGTGTGCTTGCACACGAAAGCTCATACCAAGAACTAACTTAGTTGGTCTTAAAGGTGCTACTGAAAGGATTTTTTTAATTTTGACTATGGCAGACCAACACGGCTACCTATCTGTATGCTAGGGATAAGTGCATATTAGACTGACAGTGGAGATGGCAGCTTGCCAACCTTTTGATGTAAGTCATTGGTCCTTTCCCTGGTTGACCACAAGAATGTGGCTGTCTTCCATATTCTCACACTCAGATAGTATATTAGGACCAGTAGTGCCCCTGCTTAAAGAGATACCAATGCCAGCCTTTGACCGAAGGAGTAAAATGATGTGCTGCTGCTCTGGAGGAAATTTCCCAGTAACTCAAAGCTATCTGAATATATATACTTTGCTTCGTTTTGTTCTTGTTTAGCAAATAAATGCCTTTAATTATTAAATTGGTGTTTCATTTATTGCCTACCTAAGTATTTCAAGTAATACCCCCCATAGACAATTTGGGGAGAAATTCATTTGGATTTCTACCATTGACAACCTATTCTCTAAATGGGTTTAATAACGTTTTATATTTATCTACAACTGAAACTATACATTACATTATAGGCACGGAACTTTCCCTCAGTGTAGGAAGAGAGGCAAATAGGGTGATGGGTGCATCACATGGCTTAGTCACATGGCTCTAACAAGCCTCTATTGAGTTCCTATAAACTATTGAGTTTCTGTACCAATAACTTTCACCACTTTGCAACTAAGCCTGATTTTACTGCGTGTGAAACTTTTTTGACTGATGTATGGAAAAACATGTGAACCTGACCTTTGAAAAGTTTACATGGAAACCAGTTTTTAACTTACAAAAATGTGGTATTTTCCTATGCTGAGAGAAAATGAAACTTTGGAACTCACTTTGAAGGGTATATTTTAAAGGTCAAGCAGCCTATATTTCTATACTTTACTTTCCTGCATATTTTGTGACTTTAAATCTCTGCCGGGATTCTTTCACTGAAGTGTATACTTGCCCCAAACCTGGATCTTGGCACCCAGTAATTGTAAGTATATATCAAATAGAGAACATAAAAGCACTGCCCTCTGACAACTATTCAAATAGAGGGCCATCCTTACGCTAGTTACCAATGAGCCTTTACATCTTTATTGTAGTACAGAAAGAGACATTGTGAGGAGTAGATAACTTTGAAATAGTGCACAGTGCAAGTAAGTTAACTTTTATCTGTGTGCTTATCTGGGGGAATTATTTGGGGCTCTTGGGACCAAGGCTCAAGGTTCACATAAACTGATTAACAAAACTCTGCCTCAGGGTGACAAATTTGTATCATCCATTTAAAAAGATCTTCATGAGTCTCAAAACAAAGAAGAGCTGAAGAACTTCAAAACATCCCGGATAGCTAGACAGATAGACATCACTTGGAAGCAGCAAATGAAGAAGCTGCATCTGGTGATTGCATTGTCTAGAAAGAAGATGGTGAGTTATTTATATAATGAAAATTTAGACATTGCTAGTGTAGTTTTCTGTGGGCAGCTTCATGGTTCACGGAAATCTGCCTTTTGGAGCTGAGGTTGAGGGACTTATGCCAGTATACTTCTAGCTCAGGTGGGGTAAAGAACATATGCTAACATAGCCCCAGCTCAGATGGGAATGCCCGAGATCTACCAAATCCAAATTCCATCATTTCGGTAAAGCCTGGGTTTGGACTGCGCTGTAAAATGAAATGAAATGGAAACATTTGGATATCTTGGGAAAGCAGTAAGGAAACTCTTATAATGGTTATAATTTATTGGAGCTTAATTATGGTATGCCTTTGTGGTTCTGACTTGGTGAGTTTGTAGCCACTAAAAACTCTTGTTTGAATCCTAACATAATTTGCCTTAAGGAAGTTCAGGCAGCAGTTTGTAACCTATGGAAAGCCTCTTTGCAGATTAAGGGGTGCGAACCCATGTGAAATTGGTGGGGCTGGGGCTGTAGCGCATTCGAAATTCTGCACAACTTTCAGTACACTTTGAGTTTAACTATTAGGGCAAGATCCATTCAGTTAGGAACTACTATAGTCAGAAAAACTATTTTGGGAAGATATTTATGTTAACGCTGAACTCACTGAAATTAGAAAATTTAAAATGGTTATCCTGGGCTCAAGTGAAGCATTTTGTGTTTGTACTGCTAGTTTAATTAGAGCATTCTGTTAATAGAAATGGAATGGTCTTTTACAGAGCATAGGCAGAGCAATCCTAATAGAAAGCATTGTAACTTATGCCAGAGGAGCTACTGGGGAAAACTAGGCTTGATATTGTGTGTAACTGGGCTCACGCATGCTGCTGCAAACTTGGAGATATATACGGTAATCATATTGTAATAAAGGACGGCTGTTGAAACACATACTGAAACATGTAAAAGCACTGCTTTTACAATATACATACCCCCATGCAAAGGGTTGTTAAAGCCAAAACACATTTGGACACATGGTCCAATCAGACTGCTGCACTTACCAACTTAGCAGCTATTTTCTGCACTAACTGTAGCCCCTGGACCATCTTCAAGAGCAGCCCCATGCAGAGTACATTTTAAATAACTTACATAGGAGGTCATTAGAGCATGGACAACTGAGGCTATGCTATCATGGCCCAATAATGGTCATAGCTAGAGAACCAGGCATAAGCACCCCTGGCTACAGAGACTTTAGTGCCATGGTTCCCAACATGGGGCACATGCCCAAGAGGGGAGCAATTTCATTTTTAAGGGGGGCAATCTGAGAATGAGTCAGACCAAGTCAATGGCCTTTTCCTCCTCATGAATAGGAGTTCACTTTTTGGATAATAAGAATTATATGTCATGGGGGGGGAGCGCGGAATCAGGATTTTAGAGATGCTTAGGTGGAGCATGGCCCAAAAAAAGGTTGGGAACCACTGCTAGTGATAAATTGGAATGTAGGAGTACTCCCAGACTACGATCGGGATTCCAACTTCTATTTTAATATACAGTGGGACCTTGGTTTGCAACCATTTTGGATTACAACCATTTTGGATTACAACCACGTCAAACCTGGAAGTGCGTGTCCCTTTTTTGGATTACAACCGATTCTTTTTTGGAGGCCCCATTGGCAAAAGCGCGCCTTGGGTTACAACCTGTTTTGGTTTACAACTGGAGCTCCAGAACGGATCATGGTAGTAAACCAAGGTACCACTGTAAAGTATTTTAATATAACGTATATATTTACTTAAATTCAAATATGGTATGTATTTGGATACAATATATTTAGAAATGCATACATGGATATAAAATGTATACTTATACATCTTACATCAGTATATGCATTTCTAAACATATTGTATCCAAATACACATTCCAGTAGAGGTTTTTTTTTTGAGGGGGGGTTGAGTTGGAACTGTATTGCAGAATTCAAAGGAATGCAGAATGTAAAGGATAATCTTGGCATGATCCGCACAAGAGTCTAGCAGGGGTAGATCAACTGAGTTCACCTCAGAATTCACAGAAATTGAATTCCTCAAGTATCCTCAAGTAGGACCCATGCTACCCAGCCCATTGACAACAAATGCTGACATGAATGCAGATCAAGTACCACTGCTTAACTTCTGTACTTGGCAGATTTTAGTGAAGTGTTACATGTATCTATTTCTTTTCCCTTTTTTTGATATAGCATGCAATTTGTAATGATGGAAACTACAGCCAACATGAGTTCCATGTCCCATTTTCTACTGCTGGAGTTCTCTGAGATCCGAGAGCTGCAGCTCTTGCACTTTTTTGTATTCCTCGCATTGTACTTGGCAACTGTGACTGGAAATCTTCTCATCATATCTGCAATAGTCTCTGACAGTCACCTCCACACTCCCATGTACTTCTTCCTGATGAACCTAGCAATGCTGGACCTTGGTTCAATTTCTGTAGCTATACCTAAATCCATAGTTAATTCTTTCTTTAATACCAGATTGATTTCTCATTCTGGATGTGTTGCCCAGGTTTTCTTCCTACTCTTTTTTGTAGCATCAGATTTTGCCCTCCTCACAGTGATGGCACATGATCGCTATGTTGCCATTTGCAACCCGCTGCGGTATGAGACAATAATGAACAAAGTAGCCTGTATGAAAATGGTTGCAAGTGCGTGGATAAGCGGCCTTGTCTATGGAATAGTACACACAAGTAGCACTTTTGCAAACTCCTTCTGCTCTAATGTGGTTGATCAGTTCTTCTGTGAAATCCCACAGTTGCTCAAGCTCTCCTGCACTGATTTATACCTAGTTGAAGTTGGTGTTCTTGTGCTGAGTGTTAGCATAGTGCTCAGTTGCTTCATTTTCATCATTGTAACGTATGTCCAAATCTTCACTACAGTGCTGAGAATTCCCTCGGTGCAGGGAAGGCAAAAGGCCTTCTCCACGTGCCTTCCCCACCTTATTGTGGTCTCCATGTTTGTATTCACTGGAATTTTTGCCTACCTCAGGCTTCCCACTAATTCACAATCTGATCTGGATTTGGCGTTTGCAGTTATATATTCTGTGGTTCCACCCCTGATGAATCCACTGATCTACAGCTTGAGGAACAAAGATATCAAGGTTGCCCTGTGGAAAATGCTGAATGTGAAGGGCTCTTCTAAGAATCCCTTTTCTGAATTTCATTCCTAAGCACAAACGTCTTGATGATAGCTCTTCATACAAACTTATGCTTTAGCCAACCTGATGCCTTCCATCTGTTTTAGACTTCAACTCTCATCAGCTTCAGCCTGTGTGGACAATGGTAAAGGATGATGGGAGTTTAGGTTATAGCATTGGCATCCGCTAAATTAAATGCATATAAACATTTTGGTATATATACATGTTTCTCTCCAATTGCCCCCAAATTTCTCCATTAAAAGACCAGAGATATTTTGAAAAACATAAACACTTCTTTCCAGGTAAGACAAGTCTATCAAGAGACTGTTTGCCAGTGAACAAATAAATATTTTTTCATGAGAGGTTGAGTGCCACTCTTAGAACAAATTTCTGACATCTCTTTAATGTCTCTGGGATACTGACCTGGAATCTACTACATGTTCTTACGAGGGCAGAAGGTAATCCACTTAAGTATAGCACTATAACAAGGTTGCACAAACTCAGTGGGAGATTTGAGGCAAGACGTGGCCACTATTATGGGCAGCAAATTCATGATCTCAGAGTAATTTGGGTTATGCCTGTTGTCTCCTTTCTCTAAGGCCCTGAATCTTATGATGTTCCCCATAAGTTTTAAAATGAGTTAGGAATGTCTGCAGCACTGTAATTTCTTGTTAGTTGATGTTTTTGTTTTAGCTGCAAATTTTAGTGTCAATACATTTGAAAGAACTGCTGTAGAGATAAGCCAGAACAAATACCAAGCTTCAGAAAAGGATTTCTACTGACTCAATCTGAAACATAGAAGTTCAGTATGACAGTGCTCTGTTTTATTTATTTTATGATACTTGTGTAAATTATATCATTCATGTTATTATTTAATTCATTCATGCCTTATTTATGTGATGTTTGTTTTATATCACTTACATCTGTATAAGTTCTTCTTTTTTTTTAAAAAAAAATAATTTTTATTAACAGGCCAATCAAATCACATTAATTCCAAATCACATTAATTCCAAATTACACAGCCAAATTTTTAAATTTTTGTTGGGGGTACCCATGCTTCGAGCTCAGAAAGGGATCCAAACATCTCTCTTGCTGCTGCTTTAATGTACACAGTTCTGTTATTCACAGTTCTGTTCAATCTTCTCTTTGTTATTTTCATCATCTTCTTGTTGTTATCATATTCCTCTTTGTGATCTCTGGTAGTCTCCACAAGCGGGTTGAAAACAAACGTTGTTATATCCTATGTGGATTTTACACTCCTCCAAGAGCCATATCAAAATAGACAGACACCATTTCCGCACCTCCGTACAAAATATTCCCAAAGTCTGTCTGTTAATTTCCACAGGCCTGCCAGTCTCTCCTCAGTTTTCTCAGGGGGCCCTGCCAGGTCAAACTCACAGTCCGATATAATAACAGACCATGGTCCTCCTCCCCCTCAATCATCCTGTGGACAGGCCTGCCGTAACAAGTCTCTTTTTATAACTGCGTCACAAAGAGCTTCCATTCCTTTCCCGATGTTCCCACAAGCCATGTCTTTGATTAGTAATTTATTTCCACACAGTTCTTAATCATCGTGCTTGTAATCAGTAATTGCAACGGTTCTTTCTTGGGCGGAGGGTTATTGGGTACTCACATAAGATTAAAAAAAGAAAAGTCCCCCCCCCCTTTTCAGTCCCGCTCCGACATACCAATCCTTTGATGAATCTTCTTCTTGATTTATTGTTGAAGCCAGCCCGTCGCTCCACTTCACAGAGATCACTTTAATTAGCAGTCTTATCTCCCAATCTTCACTCGAAATATGTGCATTTGCTTCTCTCCAATTGTTTATTTTGAGCTCCTGCAACTAGAAGCGCGATTAGAGACAGCTTCAGGGAGAGCCGTCTCCCACGAGGGCTGTGTGCCTAGTGCCCTCACCCCCTTCTTTCGAATCTGGGGGTGATTTATGGCAACCGCAGGCAAGGCAGTGTTCCCCATTTCCTTGGGGTAACAAGGGAGGCTGCATACTCCCATATCAGCCTCTTAATTGCCTCGTGTGAGCTGGAGAGATGGTATTGTCAGCCATCTACCAATGCACCCCTAGCGGCCCCCCATCTGTATAAGTTCTTCGCTAAGAATCCCTTATCAAAATACATTAAGAATTTCTGGGGGGAAATACAGAAAGAAGCACTGGTTATGATCTTCCCAGAAACCCTAAAATAACTCTTCTTTTTGAAATTTCATTCTGAAGTCAGTAATACTGATTTACAGCAGGTTGCTACACTGCTAACAGCAAAATGGTATATTGCACAAAAAATGGAAAAATAAAGACCCCCCCCCCCACTTATTAAAAAACAAGACTCAAAGTAGTTTACAAAAAAATAAACAAATAAAATCAAGAAAAAGGTACAACTCATTGGCTAAGGAAAACCTGGCAAATTTATCTTAACGGTAAAACTTACGGTACATAATTACATAAAACAATACATAATTATCAAGAAAACAAATTTATTGAGTGATTGGTTTTATTTTTACATTTCTGGAATGTATTTTCCCTTTCAATCTATTTTTTTGTTTTGTTATGTTGCCCCTTTTCGCATTCACACATCATTTTTCTTTATCTTATTCCCCCCCCCCCTTTTACTTCATTTATTTTCTTTTTTTCCTGACAAGAAAGGTTGTTTGATGTACAACGTCTTGGCTACAAAGTGCAATGTTATAAGATCAATAAAAGTGTTGTTGTTATTTATTATTATTATTATTAGTCATACAGTATATATATTTAAAATAAGTTACACAAGCACTTAACTTCTGTTTTGGTGTTCTTAGAATGAAAGTCACTAAGTCAGTGGAGTCTGGTCTTTTGTTATATATGGTACACACACACACACACACACACACACCTGAGCAAAGGATGGAAGGGCCATAACATTAACTGCTCAACACATCTTTCTCCTCCTTCAGGGTTCTAAGGAGTCCTTCCCTCCCCATGCCATAATTTAGGTTTCAGTTAATCATGTATTTGTGTGTTCCTAGCTCCACATAAGTCTACACAATGACAAATTTCTACACCTAGGATGACGTGGCATCAAGCTGCAGGGGATGAGGAGCAAACTCTTGAGACATGTAAAAAAGGGTACTTTAAAAAGAGACTGCAGTTCCTTCTCCTACAGGAGGGGTGACTCTGTCCAGGAGTCTACTGGGAGACCAATGGGCCCATATACCTCTCACGATGGTGGCCTGTGTGGGGTCGTGGCATCCAATCCATGTTGGGGGCAACTGTCCAACACAAGTTAAACCCCACCACATTCCTATCAGGCGGAAGGCAGTCTGCCTGATGCTGGATACATGCCCAGTGCCTTAGCCAAACCAACTCTTTCCTGTAATCAATAAAGTTTTGGCCTAATTCAACCCAATACCAGTCTTCTGCGTTCATTCTTGTGGCCCTCCCTTCACCTGCCATGGCAGTTACGTGACCGTGAGGGCAAATCTATCTTTCTCCTCTATTAGGTTCCCACAGAGCCCCAAACCCATAACTTCAGCTTCAGCACAGAGAGGAAGTCAAATCTCTTTGTCTTCAGAGCTCCACTGGAGACTAGACAAACTTGTCCAGGTCAAAAGACATGTAAAAAGGATACTTAGCAGGCTGGCTGGGGTTATTACCTTAACAAAGAGACTGGTTTGACCACTTTAGCAGTTCCTTCTCCTACAGTCTCCAGTATTAGAGATACAAAATCAGATGAGTTTGATTGTGCCAAGAATCTGAAGCCACTCCCATCTATCTTATATCTGAAGAAGAAAGTTACATCATAGCATTGCATTTTTTTTACATTGCTTTGTGGGAGTACAACATGAATCTCCAGTTTCAGTCTAATCTTCTGATTTAAAATGAAGCACAGAGTGGATGAACAAGTGAAATCCTCAATGACACATCGGGCAATGAATATTGGTCATAATATTGAAATGTTGGCTTGGGAGTGGTTGTGGAATATAGATCTAAGGTTTATAGCAAGTTATGGTTTGAGGGAAAACTACCTGTATATGAAAATGATGTATAGATGGTATTTGACACCCAATGGATTAGCAAAAATGTGTAACTCTAAACAAAATACCTGTTGGAAATGTAAAAGTAAAGAAGTTACCTTTTTCCATATGTGGTGGACTTGTAATAAGGTAAAAGTCTACTGGGAAATGCTATATGGTGAATTGAAAAAAATGTTTAAAATAACTTTTATTAAGAAACCAGAGGCTTTTCTTTTAGGAATTATAGGAATTTTAGAATAAGAAATCAAGATAATTTTTTTAATGTAGAATGGAAACTGTTTATTGAATATTTACAAAATTATTGTAAACAAATTAAGACATTAGCAGGACTAAAGTAAAAATGTGCAGTGACAGAAAACATATATTGACTATCTGGAATAAACAATAAATAAGGTTAACTTAGAATTGCAGTAAAAAACAGTATAAATGTAGGAAACCACAAATGGGGGGAGGGGAGTCAAAATATGATGTGGAATAATTCAAATTCTTGTTTTGTGTTTGTCGTAAAATTAAAAGTATAAATAAAATCTTAAAAAGAAAAAGCACAAAATGGAAAAGGGTGACTTCTTCTTCTTCTTCTTCAAGCACTTGAAAGACTGTGTAATGTTTTATTATGTTTTTATATACTGGTATGTTGGAAGCTGCCCAGAGTGGCTGAGGCAACGCAATCAGATGGGTGGGGTACAAATAATAAAATTATTGTTATTATTATTATTACTTCAATAAACACAAGGTGCCACTCTATTGGCGGTAGTGCTTGAGTGTTGACAAGTTCCACTCATCCATGGTATACATGTATGGCACACTTTAAAAATAATAATGGCATACATCATAATGATATGGATGGTGATGACTCATGCCTATTGTGTGACTCTGCAGGCAAGGTTAACAGTGAGCTGGGGGAGTATTCTGATATAGAAAAGGCATTACTATTTATTTATTTAAAATACTGATATCCTGTTATCCAATCAACCTACAATAAAATTTAATCAACAGCAGTGAAAACATGAATATATTAACAATAATAAAACAAGGAGCTCAGCATAAAATGAATCAGAGGTGGGTCAGGGGAAAACCCCCAGCATGGATCCCTGTGAAATCTCAAATGAAATGTAATTCCAAAGCTGGGGAGCCACCATGGAGCAGGCCAGTGGCATGCAGTCATTGGCCTAAGGGGACTAGGGTGGAATCTACACACATATAAAAACCATTCTGAAAATGCTGTTTTAAAAGCTTTTTTAAAAACACACTGAATTTTCCATAAGGCTCACCATCACCATCTAGTGTCACATTGTATATTGCACTTAAAACACACTTAAAATGTTTTATTTTCAGTTGTATAGCTGAGTCCTAGGCTAGTCCCCTAGATGTTCCCCTGGTGCCTCCTTCCTGAAGCCCAGGAAGCTTCTGCCCGGATTTAGGATTTAGGCGCGAGGCTCCGATGGGTCCAAGATCCATCCTGCCATCTTCCCAAACCTTATCCAGCTTTTGAAAGGAGGCAGGAGGATTCCAGCATCCTGTCAGACCCCTAGCACCTCCTTCACAAAGCCTGGGAAGCTTATGCCCAGCTTAGGGAGGGAGGTGCAATGCTCATGTGCTCAACAACAGGACACCACAATGTCGCACTCATGACATTGTCCCCCCACATCCCTCGCAAGCTAGCGCCTCTGGCCCTAACTGTTCCGCTATGAAAAATTTAACCACATGCCACTGGAGCAGGCCCACCCACATGTCCCCCAGTGATTGGACACTAATAAGTGTCTCCGTGTAAGATATCACCTCCCAGGCAGGGCTCTACAATATTTTAGCTTTTCAGAACAAATCTAGGAACAGTGCCATACAAGCGTTTAAGATTAAATAGCTTCTGCAATGCAGTCTGGATCTCTTCGTTTCTCAAGCTATAAATGAAGGGATTTAATGATGAAGGAAGTATAGCATACATCACAGCAAAGAACATTTGGTTTACCCAATAACAACACGGAAAACAACACAGGGGGAATAAATGCTGTTACTTTAATACCATGCATTGCTTTTAGATGACAATACAAAACCAATCAATTTAAGTGAGTGGGGAACCAATGGCCTTTGATATTTTGTTGGACACCATCTCCCTTCAACCCAAAACAGGATGATAAGTGGTCCTGGCTGATAGTAGTTGGATGCCAACAAGATATGGAAAGGTCCAGGGTAGGGAGTGTTGCAATAGCAAAATTACCCTGTTCACAGTCTATCTGGGTGACACTACGATGAACTGTAATAATGGTTTAATTTTTCAAAACTCAGCAAAATAATATCTATGGAGTACGGGGCAACAACACATGTGTATTCTACATTGTTCTGCTGCATACTTTTCATGCCTGCAACCCCAGCAGATCTCAACTCCTAGGAAGGGCTATAAGAGGAAATCCCAAACATTTCAGAATAAACCTGGGAATAGTGTCAGGAAATTGCTTAAGATTCAACTGTTTCCACAGAGTCCAAGAGTCTGGATCTCTTTGTTTCTCATGCTACAGATGAATGGGGTGAGCATAGGGGGAAGAATAGTATATATCACAGCAAAGAAAAGATCTAGGCCAGATGAGCTGTTACTAGGTTGTCCGATGTAGGTAAAGAGTCCAGTGAACATAAGCAGAGAGACAACCAGGAGGTGGGGCAGGCAGGTGGAGAGGGCTTTATGGCGTCCCTGTTCAGAAGGCATTTTGAGGACTGCAGTCAAGATCCACACGTAAGTTACAATTATGAACACAAAGCATCCAAACACAGATATACAGCTAAACACAAGATGTCCAACTTCAACTAGGTATAAGTCAGAGCAACACAATTTTAGTAGTTTTGGATTTCAAAGAAATATTGGTAGATTGACTTGCTGTTGCTGTTTTGAAAAGTAATGGCATTAGCCCAACTGTTCCCACATGAGACACTTGAGAAAAATACACCATTAATACCAGGCATCAATATCACACATTAATAGAAAAAGAGGAAGTTAATCCTACAATCCTTCTTTCTTAAAGACTCCAGAAAAACATACATGGAATGCAGGGAGATTACACATACATGTGCTGAAAAGCTAAAATGGTGCAAGCAAACATAGTTAAACATGGGAGGCAACATATTTACATCTATGCTTAATGCAGAGATCTCAGGCTGTACATCAATAAGACTAAAATACGCCACCGTCAGCATTATTTTAAACAAGCATACATCATCAATAATAAAGAAACCACCCCAGCATAAAAGCAAAGCTAAACAGAGCAAATAGATAGAATATATTTTAAAACATCAATATAAATTAAAAGAGATAATATGTAGCGAACATGATAACTACTAGCAGACATGGAAGACCACCCCTGTGGCCCCACATTTTATCTGTCTCCAGTGATAGGAATTCTTTCGCAGATCTCAACAATTTCAACGCCTGGGCAAGACTGTTCAAGGAAATCCCAAGCATTTCTGGGTACATCTAGGAACAGTGTCAGGAAATTGCTTAAGATTCAATTGTTTCCACAATGCAGTCTGGATCTCTTTGTTTCTTATGCTATAGATGAATGGGTTGAGCATAGGGGGAAGAATAGTATATATCACAGCAAAGACTAGATCCAGGCCAGATGAGCTATTACTAGGTGGTCTGATGTAGGCAAAGACTGCAGTGAAAATGAAGACAGAGACAACCATGAGGTGGGGAAGGCAGGTGGAGAGGGCCTTATGCCGTCCGTGTTCAGAAGGCATTTTGAGGACTGTACTCAAGATCCATGCGTAAGTTACAATGATGAAGACAAAGCATCCAAAAACAGAAATACAGCTGAATAAAAGGAGTCCAACTTCAACTAGGTATAAGTCAGAGCAGGACAATTTTAGTAGCTTTGGGACTTCACAGAAGAATTGATCAACACGACTGGAACAGAATGTAATGGAAAATGTGCCTGCAGTGTGTAAGACAGCATAGAGAATACTGGTGATCCATGCAATGGTAATCATCTGAATGCAGGCCCCTTTGTTCATAATAACTTCATATTGCAGTGGATTACATATGGCAACATACCTGTCATGTGCCATTATGGTTAACAGGGTAAAATCAGAGCATCCAAAGAGGAAAAAGAAGAAAACTTGAGTGACACATGCAGCATACGAAATGTGTCTGTTATTCATGATTGAATTAACCATAGATTTGGGTTGAATGACAGAAACTGAGCCAATATCAGAAACGGCCAAGTTCATGAGGAAGAAGTACATTGGTGTATGCAGGTGATGGTCAAGGGCTATTAAAAAGATGATCAAAAGATTCCCGATTACCGTTAACAAGTATAGTCCTAGGAACACAAGGAAGTGTAGTATCTGTAGTTCTCGGTTCTGAGAAAATTCTAGAAGTAGAAATCCAGATGTGGATGTCAGATTGTCCATTTTTATGTCACACAAGAATGCCTGCTATCTGTGAGGGATAGAAAATCCCACAAAATATCAGAACTGATTCTCCATTTCATTTAATGCTTATATGCAGATATTTTAAATTCATATTTATTAATGTTATGGGCAGTGCTGCAATCCACCATGAAATGTGTGCTTCGTGTAGGGAGGACTGTGATATTCCTATTGCCCCTTCAATATTTTCCTCATAGTACAACAAAGTGGATGTCATAAATGCATTTGGAGTAGATGAGAATCTTTGGGGGTACAGGAGGAAATCTGCATAATTACTCTATCCTTCAGAAAAATAGGTAGATATCTCAGAAATTTCAGCTGGTTCAAAATGCAGGGTCAGGTAATTATTGACCAGGGTTCAATTTTGAACTCCTGCAGTGGTTACAAATTAGTTTCTGGGCACAATTATACTACTCATATTACATATTAGAATGCTAAGTGAATTGGTCTCCTATTATCTGAGATTGCCTCTTTCCCGCCAGACTCTGTCTTGTGTTAAGATTGGAAAAGATTCCCTCTTAGTAGTTCCAGCACCCACAGAAATTCAGTCTACTGAACTTGGAGAGAGTATTTTTTGAGCTTAATATGGTTGCACTTGAAAAAAGAAACTGCAAAAGGAGATTGCACCATGAAACTACTAAATTGCAATTCATCAAGAGGTATAGTGTTATCACTTCTGGATTGAATTCTTACAATTTATATTTTAATAACAAAACATGTATATTTTAGTAATGTAGGTTGCAATCCTGTGAACACTTAGCTGGGATTAAGTCCCACTAAATTTTATGTGACATACTTTGTGCATTGAATTTTACTATTAAATGGTTGTAAATGGATGTACTCACTCACATTATTGAAATAAGCACCACTGGTTTCAGGTGGAAATCTCTTATCAGTTCAAATGAAGCAGTTTTCAAAAGAGAGAATCCAGTTGTTTAGGAGGAAGACTTTGAAGTATTATGTTGCATGTATGTGTACGTTGAACTTATCTTGTCTCAACAATGTCTGCAATGGGCAGACAAGGCATGTAGTTCACCCAGTTCTTTGATCTTTCTTAATTTTTCTTTGAAACCTAGCCCTCTGTGTGTATCTACCAACACTGAGGTCTATTAGCTGTGGGAAGGAATTTGTAGTTCTATTGTCTTTGACATCTTGGAGACATTCTCCCAGGAGCCCAGTGCACCTGATCGAAAAAATGTGTTGAAATTTTTTCCTTCGCCTTCTCTTTGTTTGTTTCCACACTAACCTAAATAGATGATTGGCACCAATAAGGCAATAGGAATGTTAATGTCTATCATTAATTATATTTTGTTCCCTTGATGTTCTGGTTTTGGCTTAACGTGCAAGTACTATACTGTACCTGCAAAGAGTTGTTCTATATTGCCTTTTACAGCTGTAACCCCCAGAGAAAATAGAACATTGTTGAGAGGCTGGCTCAACAAAGCATTTTTCAGATGCAATTGGTGGTTGTTGTTGATGTTTCTATGTTACAAAGGGTTGTGTGTCGAGGTCCCTGAATGATTTTTGCCCTGTGGCGTTGACACCCATTATAATGAAATGTTTTGAAAAACTGGTGAGGAACCGCATCTTATCTTGTCTGCCAGTGGGACTTGACCGTTACCAGTTTGCATAGAAGGCAAAGAGATCCACAGAGGATGCTATGGCAATGGCTTTACATGCTGTCCTGACTCATTTGGAGAAGCAAGGGAACTACACGAGACTGTTATTTGTAGACTTTAGTTCTGCATTTAATACTATTCTTCCGCATAGATTGGTGCCCAAATTATTAGACCTGGGACTTCCACCATGTTTGTGCAGGTGGATATTAGATATTCTATCAAACCGTTCCCAAAGTGTCAGGTTGGGTTCCCACGTCTCTGCGGATCTCATCACGAATACGGGGACACCGCAGGGGTGCGTGTTGAGCCTGCTTTTATATACGCTCTATACAGCTGACTGTGCCCCCAAATACCCCAGTAATAAGATCATTAAGTTCGCAGATGATACAACGGTGGTTGGTTTAATCATGGCTGGAGAGGGGGAGGCGGCCTATAGGAAGGAAGTTGAGCAGTTGGGGGAGTGGTGCAGGAAAAACAACTTACTCCTTAATTTAAAGAAAACAAAAGAGATCATTGTGGACTTTAGGAAATATAAATTGAATATTTAGCCACTTATTATTGAGGGGAAGTGCATGGAACAGGTCTCGGTGTTTTGATTTCTGGAAATGGAATTGAAAGACGACCTAACCTGGGGAGAAAACAGCAAAGACCTGATGAAGAGAGCACAGCAGAGGTTATATTTTCTGAGAATCCTCCGGAAGAACAATCTCTCAAAGGACCTCGTGATGGCATTTTACCATTGCACTGTGGAGAGTGTATTAACTTATGGTCTGTGTGTGTGGTTTGGGAGCTGGATGGCCCGGGAAAAAACAATGCTGTCCAGGGTTGTAAAGACTGCAGAGAGAATAATTGGGTGCACTCTTCCCACCTTAGATCAAATCTATGCTGTCAGGTGCCATAAGAAAGTGGCAGAGATAGCGCAGTATAGTACGCACCCCAGAAATGATCTCTTTCAGCTTCTGCCTTCTGGAAGAAGGTATAGGGTTATAAAGGCCAGGACTAGCCGCCTGAGAAACAGTTTCTACGCAAATGCAGTTCTGGTTCTAAATGCAGCATAAGGGGTCTCTATAGTATAGTGTATTTTAAAATGGGGTTTTAGAGTTTTTAGGGGTTTTTGAATGTTTTATGTACTTTTTCAATTTCATTGTTCTGCATGGGACAATGACAATAAAGATATCGAATATCGTATATCATATATCATAATGAATGAATACAATGTTCAGTTCCTTGGTACTTTGTATTTAGAATAAATATATCACATGAATTGTGCCATGTTTCACTAACATTTCTGGTAAATTAAATCTTTATCTCTTGAGCCACATAGTCTCAACACATGAGAATATGTTAAGTCCCGTCTTCATGTTTACAATTGGGCTCTTGTTGCCAGGTTTTTTCCTGTGGGTGTCTAACTTGTTGCATTTGTGCTTTGTGTGAAAAAGTAACATCCTCATTCTTCACAATATCTATAATTGATTCTAATTTTTTTTCTTGATGTTCAGGTTAAGGCTTAGAGTACAGGCATGACCGACTTACATGCTTTCAGGAGCACTCCTGTTGCTAGGGGATAGCCCAGCTGGGGTTCAACTGCTTTACTGGCCTGGATCATGGACTTGCAGGCCAGGTGAAAGTAGTATCAATCACTCCAGGTGGGGGCAGTTCAGTCATTAAGCCTCATCTGCCTGGACCCAGTGGTGGAGAAGGGGGTGCAGGGGTGCAGTCCACCCTGGGTGTCATCACTTGGGGGTGTGACAAAATGACAAAAAAATGAGTTTCAAAAAAATGAAAATTGGGCTCATGAAACTTTTATTTCAGCCAACACAGGTAATGAAACACAGCTGCCCCTGGGCACCACACCGTGGGGGCCAGCATTTACCGGGGGGCCTGCAGTATGCCTGAGCCACGTGTCTCTCCTGGGAGTGATGTGGTGGCCTGGGTGCCTCCAGGCTCCGCTCTGCCTAAAATAGCAGCGTAGGACTTGCATCTGCCCTCTGCCTCTCCCTCAGCTGCCCTACAGCTGAGGGGGTGACAGCAGAGAGGCTCCATGCAGTACGCCCCACCCCCATGGGAAGCTCGTCTCACCCCCAGTTGCAGGATGTGCATGCCGCCCCCGGCACATGAACAGCTAGCTACGTCACTGCCTAGAGCTGATAAAAACTGCATGGTTTGAGCCAGATAAGAGGGAGACTTGATGCAAGCCAATGCTATTGCTGGTACTATGCAGCCCCTGATACCCCTGGGACTCCCTGTAGCTGGCTGGAGGGGTTCAGTTGGTTGTCTGCTATTGTATCTTGGCTGTTGGGTTAAATGTTTTGTTTGGGATGGTGTGTGATGGGTTTGTGTGTGTTGTTGGCTGTTTAGTTCCTCTGTTTAGTTCTTAATTGATTGTCTGCCTCTTTATTTGATCCCAAGTGAGTTTCTGCATTTTTTAAATGTGGCTATAAAGGCCTATTCTGCTCAATAAATTAAACCTTTCTTCTACACTGTTGGTCTGTTGCTACTTCAGAAATCTATTAAGATTGAACCCATTTTGTTCTTGGCAAAAGAGTAGCCCATATCCACTTGGCCCCTACAAACAAAGCCATGGTGCTTGCTGCTTCAGTGTCTGATCTGAAATGTAGTGACAAGGAATCCTACATTGCATTGCTGTATGTAAGTCTCTTGATATAACTTTATGATAAAGCACTGGAAATGATCACTCAGGTGTTTTGTGAATCTTCCTTTGGAATCTCTGCAACTGGGTCCTTCAAGGTATCAGTCAATCCTTCGCCCTAGTCTATATTTGGTCCCACAGAACAGAGCACATTGCTACCTGTTGCAAATGATATTGCATATATAATTGAGAACACCATTTTGCATGTTTACATTAATGATGCCTGAAGATACCCTTCCTGTATCTGCAAAATAAACAGAACTTAAAACTGCAGTAAAATAAAAATAAAATGTAGCTCCTACTTTCTAAACTTAATATAATATAGGCAGGTAGCATCTACTACATTCTTCAGGCTTAAATCAACCTAAAATCAGCAATCGCTTTCTCTCGTAAGAGATGAACATCCTGGGCTTCATGTAGTTTCCTCAGCTAACTCCAAAGGAAAACCCTGAGCACAGAGCTTGGCTAAACTGCCATGGGACTTTGCTAGTGAAATTGACACAGTAGCCTACATCACATTAGGCTGTTGTCAGGGGTGAATCTAGAGTCACAAAGGTCAACCTTGATCACTCATTTAGGAAGAAGAGGTGAGTTTGGAATTGAGGAAGAATCACTAAAGATCAACCTTCCAGATGCTTTGAGCTATAACTCCTCTCCATATAGCAAAAGAGTTGATACCTTACCATTTCGTTTACCCTTATCCAATAGCAACACAAAAAACAACACGGGAAAAATAAATGCTGTTACTTTAATACCATGCATTGCTTTTAGATGACAATACAAAACCAAGCCATTTAAGTAGTCTAGTGAGTGAGGACCAATGGCCTTTACTATTTTGTTGGACTCCATCTCCCTTCAACCCAAAACAGGATGATAAAGTGGTCCTAGCTGATAGTAGTTGGATGCCAACAAAATACGGAAAATACGGAAAGGTCCATTTTGCTATTTTGCAATAGCAAAATTACCCTGTTCACAGTGTATCTGGGTGACACTACTATGAACTGCAATAATGGTTTAATTTTTCAAAACTCAACAAAATAATATCTATGGGGTAAAGAGCAACAACAAATATATCTACCAGATGATTCTGCTGCATACTTTTCATGCCTAATTCTTGAATATTGGATTGCTCCCTAAGAAGGGCAACCCCAGTAGATCTCAACTCCTAGGAAGGGCTATAAAAGGAAATCCCAAACATTTCAGAATAAACCTGGGAATAGTGTCAGGAAATTGCTTAAGATTCAATTGTTTCCACAATGCAGTCTGGATCTCTTTGTTTCTCATGCTATAGATGAATGGGTTCAGCATAGGTGGAAGAATAGTATATATCACAGCAAAGACTAGATCCAGGCCAGATGAGCTGTTGCTAGGTGGTCTGATGTAGGCAAAGAGTCCAGTGGACATAAGCAGAGAGACAACCAGGAGGTGGGGTAGGCAAGTGGAGAGGGCCTTATGGCGTCCCTGTTCAGAAGGCATTTTGAGGACTGCAGTCATGATATACACATAAGTTACAATAATGAAGACAAAGCATCCAAAAACAGAAATACAGCTAAACGCAAGAAGTCCAACTTCAACTAGGTGTAAGTCAGAGCAAGACAATTTTAGTAGTTTTGGGACTTCACAGAAGAATTGATCAACATGATTGGAACAGAAGGTAATGGAAAATGTGCCTGAAGTGTGTAAGACAGCATAGAGAATACTGGTGATCCATGCAATGGTAATCATCTGAATGCAGGCTCCTTTGTTCATAACAACTTCATATTGCAATGGATTACAGATGGCAACATACCTGTCATGTGCCATTATGGTTAACAGGGTAAAATCAGAGCACACAAAGAGGAAAAGGGAAAAAACTTGAGAGACACATTCACCATAAGAAATTTGCCTGTTGTTCATGATTGAATTAACCATGGATTTGGGCTGAATGGCAGAAACTGAGCCAATATCAGAAATGGCCAAGTTCATGAGGAAGAAGTACATTGGTGTATGCAGGTGATGGTCAAGGGCTATTACAAAGATGATCAAAAGATTCCCAATTACTGTTATCAAGTATAGTCCTAGGAACACAAGGAAGTGTAGTATCTGTAGTTCTCGGTTCTGAGAAAATTCTAGAAGTAGAAATCCAGATGTGGAAGTCACATTATGCATTTTGTATGTCACAAAAGAATGCCTGCTATCTGTGAAGGAGAGAAAATCCCACCAAAATATCAGAACTGGTTCTGCATTTCATTTAATGCCTTTATGCAGACAATGTAAATTCATATATATTAATATTATGGGCAGTGCTGTATCCACCATGAAATGTGTGCTTCGCGTAGGGAGAACTGTGATATTCCTATTGCCCCTTCAATATTTTCCTCATAGTACAACAAAGTGGATGTCATAAATGCATCTTGAGTAGATCATAATCTTTGGGGTACAGGAGGAAATCTGCACAATTACTCTATCCTTCAGAAAAAATAGGTAGATATCTCTGAAATTTCAGCTGGTCAAAATGCAGTAGTGTTATTACTGAGCAGGGTTCAATTTTGAACTCACAAGTCACCTGCAGTGGTTTACAAATTAGTTTCTGGGCACAATTAAACTACTCATATTACTATTTAGAATGGTAAGTGAGTTGGTTTCCTAATATCTGATTTTGACTCCTTCCCTACAAGACTCTGATAAGATTGGCAAGGGGGCTCCTCTTGGTAGTTCCAGAACCCTCAGAAGTTCATGGGACAGGACTCGGAGAGAGTGTTTTTTGACCGTAATATGGTTGCACTTGAAAAAAGAAACTGCAAAAGGAGATTGCATCATGAAACTACTAAATTGCAAGAGGTATAGTGTTATAACTTCTAAATTGAACTGTTCCAATATATTTATTTAATAACTAAACATGTATTAAATTGTTTACCAATCCAGCTACTTAGTTAATTGTCTATTTTTCTGTCTCTGTACTTTTAGCGATTCACTGTTTGCAACCTCCATCCCCTGCCACAAAAGCTAACCACAGCCACATGTATACTCAAGATAATGATTCATGGACCTTGGTTCCCAAAAAGCCATAATAAATGTGTAAGTTTTTAGCGAACCAACAGACTATTGATACTGTTCAGGAATGTGATGACAAACCTACAATGGCATCTTCGATTTTGTCCGGTTGTTTGTGCACTAACCATGAAGTCAAAAAGTTAGGGTAAGTTTGTATAGGGTTTTTTTCTCTCTTCCTCTTTGGCCTTTGACTTCTTAAGAGATCAATATGTATTATATATGAAAATTCCCTGCACAATAAATTTATTAGTCCTCAATAAAACTTTTATTTTTGGCATAACAGATCATATATACATTTTAGTAATGTAGGCTGCAATACTGTGAACACTTAGCTGAGAGTAAGTCCCACTAAATTTAATGAGACCTACTTTGAGCATAGAGTTTTATCATTAAATGATTGAAAATGGATTTACTCACTTTCATTGTTAAAGTAACCATCACTGGTTCCATGCAGAAGTCTCCTATCAGCTCAAATGCAGCAGTTTTCAAAAGAGATATTCCAGTTGCTCAGGAAGAAGACTTTGAAGTATTATGTTGCATGTATGTGTAGATTGAACTTTATCTTGTCTCAACAACGTTTCAATGGGCAGACAAGGCACGTAGTTCACCCAGTCCTTTGAACATTCTTAATTCTTTCTTTGAAAATTAATCCTCTGTATGTATGTATCTATTAACACTGAGGTTTTTCTGCTGTGGGAAGGAATTTATAGTTCTGTTTTCTCTTACTTCTTTGAGACATGCTCTCAGGAGCCCAGTACACCTGATCAGGAAAGTGGTGTTGAATTCCCCCCCCCCCCTTTACCTTCTCTTTGTTTGTTCCCACACTATCCTACATAGATGATTGGCACCAATAAGGCAATAGGAATGTTGATGTCTAATTCTACCCCCCCCCCCCGATGTTCCAGTTAAGGCTTAAAGTACAAGTATGTACTATACCTGCAAAGAGTTGTTCCTTATTGCCTTTTACAGCTGTTCCCACCAGAGAAAATAGAACATTGTTGAGAGGCTGGCCCAACAAAGCATTTTGCAGATGCAGTTGGTTGTTGTAAATGATGTTTCTATGTTACATAGGGTTTTATAATTTGATTCCCAAATGTTAATCTGTTTGACAGAACTGTTGAGGAGCTGAGTCAACATAAAGACCAAGCTTCAGCAAAGGGGTTTGGTGGTGACACAGCCTGAAACACAGAACTTCACAATGACAGTTCTCTTTTTTATTTATTTTATGACATGTATGTAAAACGAATGAATGAATTTACTGCTGTTTTATGTTTGCTTTGTGTCATTTCCACTGTGAAAGTACTTTGCTGGGAATCCATTCAGGGACCCTTAATAATACTAAAAATTAAGAATTTCTAGACAGTACTGAATGTTATAAAAACAAGTATGGGATATTCCAAAAAACCCTAAAATAATTCTCCTTTTTGATACTTAAGACATTTTACGTGTATTCTTAGCAAGCTGACTAGGACCATTACCAAAGAGACTGGTTTGACCACTTCAGCAGTTCCTTGCATCCCAAGGCAACCGAACCACAAAGTTCCCAGGAGAACAATAAATCACACTGACGCAGAATATTATGGTTCATGGGTTCAAAAAGACCACAACTTTATTGGTTACAGAGGTGAGTGGTTTGGCTTAGGCTTTGGGTGAAGCCAGACTATATCTTGACTCCTGCCTGTCTGCAGGGAGTCCACCATTAGGAAGTGCCCTATAACTTAAGTCAGATAGTAACACCCCCAGGGGTTCCCGTAGGGAACTGTGACATGGCTCTAACCCATGCGAAGGCTCCAGAAAAAAATCACACCCCGGATCCCTCTAACAGGATACCCTTACTGAGGAGGGGTAGGTGAGGCCACAACCTCCCCTCAACCAAACAAAAGGCTTCCCAATACAAACCCAAGTCTTGGAGATACAAAATCAGCTGTGTTGTCACTGTGGCATAATCATAAATCTGAAGCCATTCCTATCCATATTGGCTCTCAAAGAGAAAGTTAGGTATTGCATTTTCTACAGTGCTTTGTGGGAGAACAGCATGAATCTTCAGATTCTGTCTAATCTTCCAATTCAAAATTTAAAAGAAACACAAAATGGGAAAGGGTGGTGAATCTTTTATTATTATTATTTTTCAAGCGCTTGAAAAATTGCAATAAGCACAAGGTGATACTCTTTTGATGGTAGTTCCTTGAGTGCTGACTGTTATTCCTTTTCAGGAACATGACAAAAATATCTACAAGGTGGCTTTTGTGACAGAGCACTGGTTTTCCCTTGCAGAGAAAAATCAGTGAACCACCTTAGCCTTTTGCATTTTATTTACTAATTAAAATACTTCAATATAACATGAGTAAAAGATACAGCATTGTTGTATTAAGTGTTTTTTTGGTTTGGTCTTAAAGAAAAATAAGAGCCGGTATGTATCATGCCCCCACAACCACCACTACCCTGCCACTCCCCCTTGTCACTCACCTATTTCCTCCCTCCCCCCTTGTACCTTTGCAACTTCCTTCACCACTGCTTCCCATGGCTGCAGGAAGAGCCTCCTGGAGGTGATTTGGCGTGACCCTTACCATCACCTTTCAGGAAGGTGCCTGCCAGTCATAAAAATGTTGGGCCAGAGCCTATTCTGGCCTATGGTTTTCCTACCACTAGGATGATGTGGCATTCAGCTGAAGAGGGGGAGCCTCCTGCCTCCTTCTGCAAGCATGAATCACTGTCTCTTTATGGCAACTCAATGGACTGCAGTGCCTTCTCCTACGGAGTCCATTCATGGAAATACAACATAATGGGCTTAAAGAGGACCCAAATATTCAAAGCAAATCTTTTAATCCTACAACAATATTAGTCTGCATCAGTATGTCCATATACACACACACACACACACACACAATTTGACTTGGATTTCTGTGCAGCTTCTTACTTCTAATAACCACCCTGTGCATTTATTTAATTCTAGTTAGTATATATCACAGCAAAGACAAGATCCAGATCAGATGAGCTATTGCCAGGAGGTCCTGCATGGGTAAAGAGTCCAGTAAACAAGAGTACAGAGAAAACAAGGCAGAGGAGCAGGCAAATGGAGAGGGCCTTGTGACATTATTAATATTAATATTATTAATATTAATATTAATATTAATATTAATATTAATATTAATACTATAATAATAGTATTCCACTGTTCAGAATGGATTTTGAGGACAGCAGTTAAGATCCACCCTGAAGTTATAACACTGAAGATAAATCACCCTAATGTTATGATAGCACTAAATAAAAGAAACCCAACTTCAGATAGGAACAAGGCAGAGCAAGGCAATTTTAGTAGTTTTGGATTTCGCAGAAATATTGGTACAATATAGCTGGTATGGTCGATTGACTTGCTGTTGCAGTTTTGAATTGCAATGGCATTACCTCAACTGTTCCCACATAAGACTTTTGAGAAAAATGCACCATTAATACCAGGCATCAACATCACACATTAATAGAAAAACAGGAAGTTAATCTTACAATCCTTGCTTAAAGGCTCCAGAAAAAACATGCATGAAATGCGGGGAGATTACACATACATATCCTGAAAAAATAAAATGGTGAAAGCAAACATAGTTAAACATGGGAGGCAACATATTTAGATCTATGCTTAACGCAAAGAACTCAGGCTGTACATCAATAAGGCTAAAATAAACCAGCATCAGCATCATTTAAAACAAGCACACATCATCAATAATAAAGAAACCACCCCAGCATAAAAGCAAAGCTAAACAGAGCAAATAGAATATATTTTAAAAACATCAATATAAATTAAAAGAGATAATATTTAGCAACCATGATAACTACTAGCAGACATGGAAGACCACCCCTGTAGCCCCACATTTTATCTGTCTCCAGTGATGGGAATTCTTTTGCAGATCTCAACACTTTCAACACCTGGGGAGGACTGTTCAAGGAAATCCCAAGGATTTCTGGATATATCTGGGAACAGTGTCACAAAGGTGTTTAAGGCTCAATAGCTTCTTCAATGCTGTTTGGATCTCTTTGTTTCTCATGCTGTAGATGAAGGGATTCATCATAGGAGGAAATATTGTATATATCACAGCAAAGACTAGATCCATCCCAGATGAGCTATTACTAGCTGGTCCGATGTAGGCAAAAAGTCCAGTGAACATAAGCAGAGAGACAACCAGGAGGTGGGGCAGGCAGGTGGAGAGGGCCTTATGCCGTCCTCGTTCAGAAGGCATTTTGAGGACTGCAGTCATGATATACGCATAAGTTACAATAATGAAGACAAAGCATCCAAACACAGAAATCCAGCTAAATACAAGAAGTCCAACTTCAACTAGGTATAAATCAGAGCAAGACAATTTTGGTAGTTTTGCCACTTCACAGAAGAATTGATCAACACGATTGGAACAGAAGGTAATGGAAAATGTGCCTGCAGTGTGTAGTACAGCATAGAGAATACTGGTGATCCATGCAATGATAATCATCTGAATGCAGGCCCCTTTGTTCATAACTACTTCATATTGCAGTGGATTACATATGGCAACATACCTGTCATGTGCCATTATGGTTAACACAGTAATATCAGTGCATCCAAAGAGAAAAAGGGAAAAAACTTGAGAGACACATTCACCATAAGAAATGTGTCTGTTATTCATGATTGAATTAACCATGGATTTGGGTTGAATGACAGAAACTGAGCCAATATCAGAAACGGCCAAGTTCATGAGGAAGAAGTACATTGGTGTATGCAAGTGATGGTCAAGGGCTATTACAAAGATGATCAAAAGATTCCCGATTACCGTTAACAAGTATAGTCCTAGGAACACAAGGAAGTGTAATATCTGTAGTTCTCGGATCTGAGAAAATTCTAGAAGTAGAAATCCAGATGTGAAAGTGAGATTATTCATTTTGCATGTCACACAAAATTTTGAGCTACCTGTGAGTGAGAGAAAATCCCATCAAATATCAGAACTGATTCTCCATTTTATTTAATGCTTGTATGCAGATAATTTAAATTCATAATTAACAATATTTTGGGCAGTGCTGCAATCCACCATGAAATTTGTGCTTCATGTAGGGAGGACTGTGATACTACTATTGCCCCTTCAATATTTTCCTCATAGTACAACAAAGTGGATGTCATATATGCATTTGAATGGATGATAAGCTTTGAGGCATAGGAGAAAATTCTATATAACTACTTTAGCCTTGAGAAGAATATGTAGATATCTCAGAAATTCCAGCTGCTTCACAATGCAGCAGTCTTATTACTGACTAGGGTTCAATTTTGAACTCACAAATCACTTTCAGTGGTTTACAAATTAGTTTCTGGGCTCAATTAAACTACTCATATTACTATTTAGAATGCTAAGTGAATTGGCCTCCTAATATCTTATATTACCCCCTTCTCTACAAGATTCTGCCTTGTGTCTAGAATGGCAGAGGGGCCCCTCTTGGTAGTTCCAGTCTCCTTAAAATTTCATGGGACTGTTCTTGGATAGGGTATTTTTTTGTACAAACCACTTTCAAAAAAGGTGAATTTTGCACTTTCATTATAGAGTTTACACCACATACTGAAGGCAGATATCTTCACCCTATTTCTTGACACCACAAATGCAAACATATTCACACACACACACACACACACACACACAGAGATATCTTGGGTTACCCCTCTTTTTCCAAACTGAAATTGTTTTAAGTGATTTTAATATGGCATTTTTATAGTGTTGTATACTACCCTGGGACCTTAGATGATGATGATGATGATGCATTTTCATGCAGTAGGTTAGCATCCTCATGAGTGGCTTAGAACAACACTTTCTCAGCTTCTGCCCACCATAGTCTCTCCTCTGCTTTGATGACACCTTTGACACCTGGGTCATGTAGGCTATTCCAACAGCAATCACACCCCAGCAACAACCCAAGCCTAGACCAATCCATGGAAGACATTCACTTTTTGGAGAATATAGTGCAACAACATACTGGAGATATAAGGGAACCCCCCACTTTATATAGGAAACCTACTGACTTATACAGGTGCTATATCTTGATTTCACTTTTACTTCCCAGCTGATAGTACTCACACATTACTTTCACCAACATTTCTCCGATCAAAATTGGGACACCCCACTCCATAATGATAATTTTAATATTTATACCCCACATATCCTACTGGGTGGCCCCAGCACTTTGGACAGCTTCCCACATATATAAAAACATAATAAAACTTTTAACATTTAAAAAACAACAACTTCCCTATACAGGATTGCCTTCAGACGGCTCAGGGGTTGGATAACTCCAAACTCTCAAACATTTCACAAATGAAAAAGGGACATCCTACCATACCCTCCAACATTTCTCCAATGAAAATAAGAACACCATAAGGACAAGCGAGACATTCCAGGATCGCATCAGAAACTGGGACGGCTTCTCTAAATCAGGGCCATCCCTGGAAAAAAGGGACACTTGGAGGGTCTGCTTTCTAAGACCAGTATCCCAACCTATAACCAGCAACAACAAGCCACAATACAGAGATATGGACACAGGATATAGGCCCTGTGGTCAATTCAGATGACAACTCTCCCCATGGCTATTCTGGCAATGCTGTTACATGATCTAAACATCATGCTGTGCTGTATCAAAGCCTGCTTTCTCCCCCCTCTCCCCACGCTCCCAAAAAAACTCCCTGCAACATTCAATAATCTTTTCTGCCTCTTTTCCTAGGAATGTAAGACCTTCATATAAATCCTATTTATGAGTATTTTGCAGTGACTTCCTTGTTAATGTAATGAGGTGGCTGAGATTCCTTTTTTAAAAAAAGGTCAAAATGTGTTTCACATGCCCTGGGCCTACACACAGTGACATTGGGCTATTTCAGAACTGGCTTCTAGCCTAGCATTTTCCTGAAATGATGATGTGACAGGGTCATTCCAGGAAGTGCTGCTGAGACACAACCTGGTCTTCAAAGACCCCCACACTGTTACAAGTGCAAATGGGGTCTTTAGCATAGTTAGAAAACAACATTTTAATTTACTTTAATTGCTCATTCCAGGAAAGTTTGTCACTCTAAAAACCTGTCTACAAAGTGTCTCACAAACACAGCAAGCAAGCACATTTGGTTTCAAGAAAGTTGGGCTTTTTATTTATCTATTTTCTATTCTATTCTATTCTATTCTATTCTATTCTATTCTATTCTATTCTATTCTATTCTATTCTCTCTCTCTCTTTCTCTCCCCGTATATATCTCAGCTAACTCATTCTGTTCATTGTGTGTCTTCAGTCTGCCCTGAGCATCTGAGGGAAAAGTAAAAGATGGAGAAATTGTGCTTGGAAGATGAATGGGCAAAGAGACAAGAGAATGGGGATGAGGATGGTGAGAAGAAAGGGGGTGGGAATAAGAAACTGTTTATTTACTTTTCCTCATACATATTATCAGTGCTTTTTAAAAGAAAAATGGTACTGGTACTCACCATGAAGTTGCTACAGTAAGTACCACACTTTAAACATTGAAGGGGGGATGAGTTTCAGCACTGCATGACCTTGAGTACCCCCCAAAAAAGCACTGTGTACGTATTATCAACAGTATTGTAGATGCAATTTGTCTTCCAGCTGGATCAGTGTTTGCATTTCTCTCTTCATTGCATCACTTCCAGTCTTCATTTGAATCAAGACTCTGTGTCTTTCAGGGTAGCTTTTCAGTTTTTCAGTTGTGGAAAGGAATTTATATGTCTGTCTTTGGTTTCTTGGAGATGTGTTCCCAGGAGCTCAGTGCAGCTAATCAGAAAAGTTTGTTGATATTTCTTCTTTTGCCTTTATTATTATTTCCCTTACCCTAGCCTAGAGAATTGGCACTGATAAGCTAATGGGACTGTTCAACTCATGGGAGCTAGACCTATGTCAGGAATTCATTCTCATAGCTTCAGGTCCAGGTTCAGACTCAAGAGTACAGGGATTCTATGCTGCAAGAAGCTGCTCCATATTACGAAAGGCCTTTGAGACAGTAGCTATCTCCTCAAGAGAAAATAGATGATGACACTGAGGCCCACTGACACATGCTTGCAAAGCACTTTGCAGACAGCATTGCTGAGATCCATTTTGATTGTATTCTAGTTTTTCAGTAGCTATTCTGGAGGAGGCTATGTTTTCGGGTGTTTTTTTTTTGTTACATATAGCTATACTACCTTTCTGCTGAGGCCAAGACCATTTACAATTTTAAAATGATAAAATGATATAAAGGTGAATTGGGGTAGTGATAGAGGACAGTTCAACTGAAGGAGGACCTGAAATTGCTTGCCTGCATATATCACTCTGTTCTCATTTCTCACAGGGCAGATGGTGTCCTTTAGCATTAAGAGGGGGTCATTCTGATAGGCCCTGATGTTGTCTTACCCTGCCCCCTCACTCTCTTCTTGAATACCTTCTACTGTACTTTGTTGACCTTGAAATGTGGACAGGCTCTTGGGAGAAGTGTAGCTAATTGCTTGTATTCTCATCCTGGTCATTGAAATCAGGATGTTTAGACTTCTACACTTGGGCTAGCAAAGTTATAAACACTTATCTCAGGGGAAGTACTAAATGAGGTGATAATATGGCCTCTTTTGAAAATGAAAACATAATCGGACTCCTCCAATTTGAAGAACTGTCATTTTGTGTCCAACACCCCCTTTTTGAACAAGTTGTGTGAACAAGTGGTTTGTTTGCTTGTTTGTTTGTTTGACATAGTTTCAAATGTTTCTATATGAAATTGATAATTGAGATCCTTTCCATTCTGGCTTCTGGCCAGGCTTCAGCATGGAAACTGCTTTGGGCCAGGAGCTGGAAGGGGAAATGTTGCCCCATTGGTTTTCCTGTATTGTCAACCATGGATCATCCTGAGGGAATGGGAGTTAGGAGGGTACTTCATTGACATGGCTCCTATTATTTCTGACAGATAGGATTCAGAAGTACATGGAGGTAAGTAAATGGTGGTCAAAGGTTCTACCCCTCTTTTTTCAAAGTCCCATCCCAGCAGCAATTTAACCTGCAAATTAGCTGTCAAATTGTTATCAGCTTTTGTCAACATCAGGCCAGCTGGGGTGCCTTTAACTTAACCCAATTATCCAAAATAGAAGGGGATCCACAGTGAACTAGGTAGTTGATCAAGGCTTTCTTCAAAATGGAGTCACGGCATAACACAGCACCCTGCCCCTCCATTCTTGGTGAAGTCTTCCAACTCTGACAGCAGAAGGTGTCTGTGGGTTCAAGGCACCCCCCAAATTCATTGGGGGAATTAAGGGGGAAACTAGCCTCTGCTATCTCCCATTATGTCCAGTTTGAGCCCCCAATCTTCAGAGGTTCATGGCTGGAAACAGCAGCCTGTTTTTAAATCTCTTTATTGTTTATGTTCTTATTATGAAATTACTTTGAGATATTTTATGGAAAGTAAATGTAATTAATCAAATAAATGAACAAACACATACAAACACATAGGGTGTTTCTGAATGTCAATAGAAAATGTAAACCAACCTTGTTTACAAATAACCAAGCCTTTTCAGTGGTGCTGAAACAAAGTAAGTATGGTGAAAGATTAGCTTTTCTGGGGAAAGTATTTAAACCAAGAAGTGCAACAAGCATGGAATCTTCCTCACACCAAACACCACATAACTGGTGTCTGATGGAAGAGCACTTCATGTGAAGGCATGTGTAATAGGAAGTGGTATTTCAGATAGTCAGATCCAGGCGCACCGGGTATAAGGGGCAGAGGAGGCTTCAGCTCCCCCACTATTTTTCAGCAGGGGGCAGTGCCCCACAATATTGGGGGGGGAGAGGGCTGCCACCAACCTCTGCCACCGCTGCACACCTTCCATGCACCCCAGCCTCTGCCCAGCAGCCTGGAAGCACAGGAGTCGGGCAGCAGTTGGGACAAACAAACATGAAGATCGCCCTCCATGCATCCTGCCAGGCAAGCTGGGTAGAGTCACGTGACATGTCACGTAGCCTCACCCCCTCAATGGGGAGCAAGTCGGTGCCCCTGGTCAGATTCCTAGCTCTTTTGGGCCTTATTGGTAAGACTTGTAGGAATTTAAATCCCAGTACTTCTGCCCTAAAACAAAAAGGACTCTCTTTCTTTCTTTCTTTCTTTCTTTCTTTCTTTCTTTCTTTCTTTCTTTCCTTCCTTCCTTCCTTCCTTCCTTCCTTCCTTCTTTCCTTCTTTCTTTCTTTCCTTCCTTCTTTCCTTCTTTCTTTCTTTCTTTCTGATTATGAAATAATTATAAGTCCATACCTTTAAAAAACCACATCAAATCCACCATTGCTACTACAGAACATATACTATTAAGAAGATATCTACTTGCTGTAAATGGACCAGAATATTTCTACTCCATGTCAATTTTGCATATACACAATCATTTATTCATCAAACCACTCATCACTTTTAATTTTTTTTTTACTAAAATCCAATTAAAATTGTAGGTTTGTTCACCTGAGGTATGCATTTTGCCCCTAAAATGTGCATTTTGTTTGTTCAAGTTGTCTCTCACCCTATTCTTTATGCACCTTTTCATTAAAACAAACATATTCTTGCACATTTATTTGACCTGCCACTGCATTGCAAAAATTGGAGAAATGTACTATCTCACTGAGAATCATGTTCCAATCGATTAGAAAGTCAGGGACTGACAAAGTATGGTGGGTGATGTTAAAATGCAAACCAAAATAATTTATTCTCCCTCCTTAATGCCCATATCAAAATACAGTAGATTACAAAATGATTTTCATTTGATGCTTGGAACATAGTTTCCATCCAAAATGTTTTGACAGTGCTGATCTGATCTCTTGATTTCTCATGCTATAAATCACTGGATTCATCATGGGTGGCAACATAGAATATAGCACAGAAATCATCATGACCAGATCTTTGGGGGCATTTTGAGTTGGGCACAAATATCCAAGGGTGCCAGTGCAGATAAATAAGGAGACAACAATGAGGTGGGGCAAGCAGGTAGATAAGGCTTTCTTCTTCCCTTGCACTGAGGGGATTCTTAGTACGTTGGTGAAAATCTGAACATAAGAAAAGATTATGAAGGTAAAGCAACCGAAAGCTTCACATGCTGCAAATACATTGATCCCAACTTCTGTCATATAATTGTCATTACAGGAGAGCTTCAGCAATTGTGGGATTTCACAAAAAAACTGGTTGAGAACGTTAGAGCAGAAAGTGATGGAAAATGTGCCCCCAGTGTGTAACATAGCATTGAAAAGGCCAGTCATCCATGCACTAGCTGCCATTTGGATGCAAGCTCTCATGTTCATCACTGTCTCATATCGTAGTGGATTGCAGATGGCGACATATCGATCATAAGCCATGACTGTGAGGAGGACCAGGTCAGTCACTGCAAAGAAGATGAGGAAAAAGACTTGGGAAACACATTCTGGATATGAAATCAACCTGGTGTTCATGAGGGAGTTGCTCATGGCTTTGGGGACATTGATGGAGATGTTGCCAATGTCTGCGATGGATAAATTCATCAAGAAAAAGTACATTGGCGTGTGAAGTTGACGGTTGAGGGTTATGAGTATGATTATGAGTAGATTTCCCATGACAGTAGCCAAATAAATCAGAAGAAATATCACAAAGTGTAAAATTTGCAGCTCCCGCATATCAGAGAATCCCAGAAGAAGGAAATTGGTCTCATTTGACATCATCTACCCTGTGGGAAGAAGGAGAGAAAGAACTGATAGAATTTGGAGGTGCCTGATCCTTGAAATAAGAACTCTGCTGGATGAAACCAAAACCTTATTCAGTCCAGCTCATTTTTTTTCTTTAGTAGATAATCAGATGTCTCTTTGAAGTCCATAAGCGGTAAACAAGGGCAAAAGCCTTCTTCCACATTTGCTGCTGGCACCATATGCAGCTAGGAATATAGGAAGCTGAGTCACACCCCTGATCTATCTTAATTAATACAGTGGTACCTCAGGTTACAGACACTTCAGGTTACAGACGCTTCAGGTTACAGACTCTGCTAACCCAGAAATAGTACCTTGGGTTAAGAACTTTGCTTCAGGATGAGAACAGAAATCGCACAGCAGCGGTGCAGTGGCAATGGAAGGCCCCATTAGCTAAAGTGGTACCTCAGGTTAAGAACAGTTTCTGGTTAAGAACGGACCTCCAGAATGAATTAAGTTCTTAACCTGAGGTACCACTGTATTGTTTACACTGGCTGACACGATTCAGAGCAGAATCTTTTCTAGCCCTACCTAAAGTTTTATTGTTATCCATTAATCATTGGCCCATGAAATAAAGACATTCACGTGCAGTTGGCCCATGAAAAGTCATATTTTGGTAGCACAATGAATCAAATTAACCATCATATCATTTGAATTGATTCACACATTCAGACACCATTTGTTAAAATTTAAAGAAATCAGCTACTTAAATGTTTGTGTGCCCTAGCTCATATTCACTGTTTCTAAAGAAGTTATCAATGAGAACAACAGCAAACACCACCTTTCCCCTCTTTTGAGCACTATCAGCAGGACAGATCCTCCCACATTTGCTGAGTGCAGAACAAGTTGTTGAATTTGGAGCCGATAATTGAAGGAAGCCAAGCCTCAGGAATATAAATAAAGTAGACATAAAAAAAGAATATGAGACAGGGAGAATGTAACAGAGAAAGATTTGGAACAAATGACCCATAATATCTGACTTGCTCCATATCATCTGTTACCTGAACATTTGTCTTTTAAAAAAACCCACAACCTGCATTCATCAATATATTTTCAAATGCTCTTAGGTAATGGTCAGTTTAGACCCTCTGGCACAATTGATCTGTATCTCCCCAGCACCATTCTGTGCGAGAAAGAGAGGGGGGTGAGAAAAGGGGCTGCAGAAGGAAAGAGTGGATGGCTCCATGCAATTTTGTCTCTCGCACTGTCCTCCACTGGCATAGTCCCCAACCATTGCTAGCATCCAGCATCTTTTTAGTTACCCCAAGGAAATGTGATAATAATAAGGGGAAAATGTTTTTCACTCTCCTGCCATAAAGCAAGAGGAGAGACATGTAGAAATTCCTTAGTTCTTAGATCAGGACAGTAGCTTCATGTTGTACAAGAACCATGAAGTCATAAAAAGAATTGAAAATTATTATTTTTAAAATCAAGAGTATGTATCTGCCTCTAATTGTGAATATGGGAAATGCATCATTAATCATCAGTAGTTTTACCACTGCCCTTCAAATTCACCAGCCCTTAGTATTGAACAGGTGGCTCTCCATCACCCAGAATTAAAGCATAAAACAGTGAATGGTTTGAAGTAATACCTGCCAATTTAGTACTTTTAATGTCTTAACTGCAGCATTGTAGAGTGCAAAGGGGCTTTGTAGGCAATCAAGCCCATCCATTTAGTGGAGGAAATTCACAGCTAGTGCATTCCTAATACGTACCGCTATGAACTTCGGATTTGAAATATACATCTAATTGACTGTCTTCCACTGATTCTAGTATTCAAGTCTGCCAAGGAGGTATATATGTGTGCATGTGATTGAAGCTATTTTGATTGTTTGCAACATTTCTTCCTTTTTTGTTTCTGAGCACTTGAGAAACATGTTGCCTTGGGACCACTATGTCTCAGCGTACAAGATCAGCTGGGAAATTATCTTTTATAGATAGAGGGGGAAAGTGCTTTTAGTTTATTATAATTCTGTTAATTCTATTCCTCTTAAGTGGTTCAAATCTGTAGGAAAGACAAATTAACCCTTTAAAGACTCTGAAGAGGCGCTCAATTGGTTCTCAGCAACTTCTTGTGCATATTTTAAACTATGTTTCTGAGTACATTAAGTTTCTGAAGGAATCTAGTATTTGTGTGTGTGTGAGGGGCGGGGGATATCAAAAAGTTCCCTTCCAGAGATATTTCACTTTCAAGAGAAAACACTGTTGATGACAGTCAAACATCCAAAGAGGAGCAGAAGTAAGGAAATGTAAGTACCACTAGTATTTCAAGCAGACAACCTATTAAGAAGGATATTGTGGACAGGGATCTTCTGACACTCTGCAGGCTGGTGCAACCTCATGCCAGGTAGCATCAGGCCCATGGCAAGTCCTGTGGCATCTCCCAATTCTTCCCTGAGGCTGAGGAGGAGGAGGACGACAGCAGTGGACAAATGGGCAAGGGGGAGGGAGGGGGCAAGTGACCAGTCAGGCAAGGAAGGTGTCAGCAGCAAGAAGAGCAACAAGGTTGGCAGCATGGAGGGAGTGCCTCAAATTGCCCTCCCACAATGTTCAGAGGTTATGCCATTATCCACTTCCCACCTGCCCTCTTCCTTTCTGGGTGGAGGTTCTCTAGCATTCTCTCCCTGCCACCTGTCTTTGACTCTCTCTTCCTCCTCCTCCCATTTTGGGGCAAGCCCACTTCCAGGCATGCAAAAAGCTTCCACCGCAGCCTAGACTTGTAGCAGTTACCCCCCTGCCTGTATATGAGAGCGTGCAGTGGGAAAGGGTAGAGCATCTTTGAGAGCCAGTGTGGTGTAGTGGTTAAGAGCGGTAGTCACGTAATCTGGGTAACTTGGTAGCCAGCCTTGACAGCTCCCTGTGCTTCAGTTACAGCTCAGGGGAACCCTTTTTCAGTTCATGAATATGGGTGACCAGAGAGACTGCAGAGTGCAGAACAAATATGTAATGGCTAGAATAACACACCTTCCGTCTTCTACCACCTTGCAACAGTAAGGAAAGCTCAACCCTCCGACCTCTGAAATTGCAGAGAAACTCTTAAAAAAAATCCCAACTGCCCTCCAAATGACAGAAACAAGATCCTCTTTTGTGGAAGGAGAAAAGCTTTTGAGAAGTAGAGATCAGTGAGAATCGCTCAGCCAGTAGAGCTTGAGACTCTTAATCTCAGGGTCATGAGTTGTATTTCTGCATTGCAGAAAGTTGGACTAGATGGCCTTTGTGGTCCCTTCCAAGTCTGCAATTCTTCGATTCTGTGATTCAACAAACACTATCTTAAGCTAGGTTTCAAAACAAGGGAATGCTACATAGCCTTACTTGAAAGTCTACCATCAAAATCTATAAGGTGTCCTTCAGGGAAAATGTATTTTGACTGTGAAATAGAGTACTATAGCTTTCATTCTCTTTCAGGAATCTACTATATGGAGCAACTTCTCACCACTCTATGCCCCACCCCATCCCATTGTTGTTGTTTATCCTGGTGTCACCATTGGTCATATTTCTGTTACTTTGGAGAATGTGAGGGTGATTCTCATATTTTTGGGAAGTTACAGCAGACTCTTATTCATGACTGCTGAGAAGTAAGCCCAGTGATTTTTATGGGACTTACTTCCATGTATGTACTATAGGATTGCACCTGACCTAATCACAATCTGAAAGTGTAGGCCTATGTAATGGGACATTGGATTTTTTAAAAAAGTGTTTGAATCTAAGCTTTATTTTCCTTTTCTCTGCAGAAAAACTGTGAAATATACACCTCAGTAAGATTTTGACAATTCCCCCCCCCCCCGACTGGGATGGCAGGAATAATGAAACACAAATAATGAATCATTAGCATCTACAAACTGTTTTAATTAGTCTCTGAGGGAAATAAGGAGAACACACATTCTATACAACTCATTTAGTGTGAGACTTGGAAGATTTTCAGGGTCAGTGCTAGGTGAGCATGATTTATTAAAGTTCTCATCTGCTGAGGATTCAAATTCTGAATTAACTATTGCAACTATTTTTAAATGGTACACTTATTTTATTTCCCTGAAGAGAAATCAGAGAAATAAGAAGGGAAATAGGTGAACATTATTGAGATAATGCTTTCCAATCAATATAATGAAGTGTAATTATCAAGGCAGTTTTTCAGGTGTTTGTGGTCTTGATGGAAAAATTTAGCTTAACTGTTCCTCAAGGGACAGTCTTATGCCTTTGAACTAATTTAGCTGAGCACAATGGACTGTGAAATAATGAGGGGAAATGTACTTTTCTTTTAGAAGTGATGTAATGCTTACAACAAACAGCTACTGAAATATTTGAAGTGTCAATTCCAACCAAATTATTTTATTCAAACCCTTCTTAATTACAGCCATAGATTAATCTCTTCACAAACTTTTCCAGCTTCTGCCTTCAACTGATATTTGAGTACATCAGCAACAAATCTAAATGTATCATGAGTGAAATTTCAGAATGATATAATCCTGAAGGGGGGGGGGTCTAGACATGGATAACAGATGGCAAACATAAAGGAATATAAGAAATTGAGAAAAAATGTTGGATAGATACCACAAAATAGGTATCATTGAGTAAGCCCTTTGGATTCGTTACTATGCCACACACAGGAAGCTGAGGTCAACGAGAAACAAAGAGTTGAACTGGGCATCAAAGGCAAGGACAACACAGAAACATTCCAGAAGCAGGAAGATCTTATTGTTTGAGGAAAGCTCCAGCCCAAACAGGAAATTGTCCAATGCTCCTCCAGCCCAGAAAGACAGCTTCACTTTACCGTATTTTTCGCTCTATAAGACGCACCAGACCACTGGACGCACCTAGTTTTTGGAGGAGGAAAACAAGAAAAAAAATATTCTGAATCTCAGAAGCCAGAACAGCAAGAGGGATCGCTGCGCAGTGAAAGCAGCAATCCCTCTTGCTGTTCTGGCTTCTGGGATAGCTGCGCAGCCTGCATTCGCTCCATAAGACGCACACACATTTCCCCTTACTTTTTAGGGGGGGAAAAGTGAGTCTTATAGAGCAAAAAATACGGTAAATTATTTGTGGGTGGGTGGTAGAGGAGGAAATGGTTTTTCATTACATCAGAGTATTCACTGTTAATATACAGCAGTATTAGTAGTTATAATTAATAATAATAATAATAATAATAATAATAATAATAATAATTTATATGCCACCCATCTGACTGAGTTTCCCCAGCCACTCTTGGTGGCTACCAACAAATTAAAACACAGTAAGACATCAAACATAATAACTTCACTATACAGGGCTGGAGATGTCTTCTAAAAGTCAGATACTTGTTCATTTCCTTGACATCTCACAGGAGGGTGTTCCACAGGGCAGGTGCTACTACTGAGAAGGTCCTCTGCCTGTTTCCCTGTAACTTCACTATTCACAGTGAGGGAACCTCCAGAAGGCCCTCAAAGGTGGACCTCAGTGTCCGGGCTCAACGATGGGGGTGGAGATGCTCCTTCAGATATGCAGGGACAAAGCCATTTAGGGCTTTAAAGGTCAGCACCAACATGTTGAATTGTACTCAGAAATGTACTGGGAGCCGATGTAGATCCTTTAGGACTGGTGTTATATGATCCTGGCAGTTGCTCCCAGTCATCCGTCTATTCCAACACTGCACTCCTGGTATTGATTTGTATATTATAATATTATATTATTATATTATATTATATTATATTATATTATATTATATTATATTATATTATATTATATTATATTATATTATTATATTGCAGGAGTAGCCAACATGGTGCCCTCCAGTGAACAAGTAGTCTTAAACCTTTTTAGTCTCAGGACCCACTTTTAACCCAAACATGCATCAGAGGACCCATTTTTAAAATGTTCAGAATTTGTGTTTAAAACCAAGATGTGTGCCTACTTATTACAGTTATTATCCAGTTATTATCCAGTGTTAAACCCTCATAGAGTGTAATAAAAAACACCACAGTTTTGTTCCATATACTTTGAACCTCTGATGGGGAGTGAGGGGACACTGGGCAGAGTTCCCTGAACAATAATACCTTGCTGCTGTGAAATCTCAAATGCTACCACAGTCAGTTAATTGTAGACCTCTTCACAAGGGTGAATTTTATCTATTAACGCACCCCAAATACAAGTCATGTTACCCAGCACCCATCTTCAGTGAGGATGTCTCTCTCAGTCTCCTTCAGGTTTTTATTTTATTTTATTAAAAAGATAAATATAGGAAAAGTTTAACCAGCACTTATTTTCCATCAGCTACATTATTAACAAATAATTACAATTTGAGAATTTTCATGAAGGAGCAAATGCTGAAGTGAGCAGTGACAATTGGACAATTGTCTTCCCAGGAGATTTCCAGGCAATCAGTTTCCAGAGTCCTCCTTTGATATCCTTGTTTCGCATGCTATATATTATTGGATTCATCAATGGTGGCACAACACAATAGGCTACAGCAGCAATCAGATCCATCGGCGATGGAATCCTATTGACTGGCCGCATGTAGGCAAAGACACCAAAGAAGTAGAACATGGATAGTACAATTATATGGGGCAGGCAGGTAGAGAAGGCCTTCTGCCTTCCTTCTACAGAGGGGATTCTCATCACTGCTTTAAATATCTGCACATAAGATGCAAGGATGAAAAGGAAGCATCCAAAATATAAACAGCCAGTCAGACCAATAGCTCCAACTTCAAGAATATACAAGTCAGAGCAGGATAGTCTGAGCATCTGTGGTATTTCACAGAAGAACTGGTTGATGACGATGGAGCAGAAGGGACTTGCAAATGTAGCCCCAGTGTGCAATGTTGCTGTTAGAAGGCCAAATGTCCATGCAAAGCATGCCAGTTGAATGCATCTGCCTCTGCTCATTACGGTTTCATAATGCAGTGGAAGACAAATGGCAACGTAGCGGTCATAGGCCATGACTGTCAAGAGGAAAAATTCACATGCACCACAGAGAACAAATGAAAATAACTGGACAACACAATGAGCATATAGGATCACTCTAGTCTTCATTAAGGAATTTGTCATGGCTTTGGGGATAGTGGCTGAAATGTATCCAAGGTCAACAATGGATAGATTTAGGACAAAGAAATACATTGGGGTATGGAGGTGGACATTGAGAACTACCGTGGTTATTATGAGAATATTTCCCATTAAGGCAACAAAATATATTATGAGAAACATTATGAAGTTTAGTTTGGGCAGTTCTTGAATCTCAGAGAACCCCACAAGTAGAAAGTATGTTACTGTGCTTGTGTTGGACATTTTCTCCTCAGGAAACTCAGCTGCTTCTGGAAAGGAAGATAGCCATGAAGTCATGCAGAAAGAGACTATTTGGACAGGTCTCCATGAAGGATTTTTCCTGTCTTTAATTTTTTAGTATAAATAACTCACAATTATTCATCAGTTTTTTATGGGGAAAGTGAGGGAATTTGAAGAGATGTGAATTAAAGATGGGTACTTTTGTTAATATGTTAAATGAAACACTGAAAAGAATCATGTGATGAATTTAAAAAGACTAGCAGACTAGGGGGCAATCCTGTGGCAAGATCTACGGGGATGAGCAGTTTAGGATGCTGCAGAGCTCCAACACAGCTCCAGGTCAGCTGGCTGATTCCTTGCTCCTAACTTGGCTCAGTCAAATATAGGCTGGTGTAAATCTTAAGAAGTGGATATTCTTCCAAAGGGCAAAATCCTATGGCTTGATCCTCCAGGATGCATGGAGTTTGGATCCAGCATATGTCCAGCTGAGCTGGTAGGTTCCTGGCTCAGTCAGGCTAGCAACTTCTGTAAAATGAAAGGGATTTATGAGAAATTCTACATCCATGAAAAGGAACACTACTCAGTTGATTTACACTTAAAGTCATTATGCATTTTACAAATTCTATGTGAATTATTACAAGCTAATCAGTTGCTTTAGATAAGGTGCCTCTTTCACAGAAGGACACATGTGCAATAGCCCTCTCCCTACTTGTCTTTCCCCATCAACTGACATTCAGAGACAGACTTATCTTCCATGAATTTGTCTACTCCCCTTTTTAAAGCCATGCAAGGAGGTGGTCATCTGTACTATGCGAAGAAGTATTTTCCAATGCCTTTTCTGAATCTTCCAACATCCAAAACTGGATAGCCCCAGGTTCAAGTATTATGAAAGATGGAGAAACCTATTTACTTCCTACACACTATGAATAATTTTATACAGTTCTGTTATGTCCCCCCCAACTCAGCTTTGTTTCCTAAGTTGAAACTCCTTTCCCTCCCCCATCCAAATATTATAACCAAACCCCAGAGGGTAGTTGTTCCTGAATCTTGAACATTTTGGTTGCCATTTGTTTCAGCATATGAAAACAGGGTGCTGTTTGGTTGAAATAGCAAAGGCATAGCAAAGGAAGACATATTTCTGAAATGGTGTGCTATTGAAGGACATGTAATAATGTAGAATGGGATAAAGAGTGGATGGGGGAATTAACAAATAGCATAATAATAGATTAGAGAGATAGACAGCAAAGAAAATTGAGAAGTCCAATTGCAGAGTGAGAGAGAAAATGAGAAAACTTACTCTTTTTTCTTTATGATTTTCTTCCATTAGTACATCTTCAGTTTCTCTCTGCAGTGTCTTCATGCATAATGTACAGCTTTTGAAGGAAATGTACATCTATAGGTTTGACATCCTTTCTTTCTCTAGCTCTGACCAGAACAAGGGCAGGGGCACTGCACTGGAAGAAGCCATATTAATTTCTCTTATACTATATTTGGTTGTATAAATTGGATCAGAAATGTGTTCCCTGGAGACTGACAAAGCTCAGAAGTGAGATGCTTCTTAGTAATGACAACAACAAGCAAACCGCACAGACAGCCCATAGACCCAAAATACACAGTACAACAATAGAATATACTTATAGTTAATAAGGTGTAAGTTTGACCTTGCTAGCCAACGGGGGAGCTTTTTTTGCCACTTTTTCTATATGTTTTCATAAACAATTCATAAACCATCAAAAAGTATACAACCAATGTAAGCATTTCCACATAAATCATAGTAAACAAAAAATAATATCAATAACAGCAATACCCCATCCCAAGAGTCTTTTCAGCAGCCTTAGGTAGAGTCAGTCAGGGCCCCAGCCAGGTGGAAAAAGATCTGCAAAGCAAGAAGCAGGTCTTCCAGGACTCATGTAACAATTTGTTTTTTTAATGAACTTTTTGTTGTAAAGACTCATTGCAACTTCCCTTTTGTTTCAACTTTAAATAATTACATAACATGATTAAAGTTAGTAATTGAGGTGTCATTGGAATCTCTGTAATTTTTATACTAAAATTATTCAGTGTACAGCATTTGCCCAGTCCTTCTTATTCCTGGCTGAGAATCATGGCAAGGCTTGCTTTTCCAGTTGTCATTCAGGGTATCTCTATAACCAACAATGGGGACAGAGCACCTCTGCTTCAAGAATTCATTCTGTGCAGGGCACCAATGAACGATTTCCTCAAAAAGCAAATTCCACCTTCATAAGGATTTTCTTTAGGGCTACAGAAGTGGATAAATTTTCTCTCTATGCCCCCTCTGATCCCCTCAATTCTCAGCTCTTGCTAACTGATGCAATTTGCTTTAAAAAAAAAGTCTGCATGTTAAATGCAAAGATCATGTAACTTTTGTCCATGCAGTGGAGAATGCACACCCCTTTTCACTGGGCAACTACAAAGGGTTTGTGTATGTGTTAATGGTTAAACTGAAGGGCTTTTCATTTTCCTGACAGATCTGAACTGCAACATCTCAGCTTTATTGGAATTATTAAATACTGTCAAAGAGGAATACAAATGTAGGGCAAATGTTTTCCTTTTTAAAATACATATGCACACTTTCAGAAATTAGAAGATAGCTTTACTGGCATAAGATATACATTCACAATATACAGTAGTGGAGAAAGATTACCTAAATGTTAGGGTGATGTGAAATGGAATAAGATGACCATTTACTATGTGTTGGATTTTGGAAGAAGGAAGGAAGTGGGGGAAAGGGAATCAGTGAAATACAAATATTTTATACATAATGGATAAAATATGAAATACTCTTTGCCTTGATGGAAAGCTTTCTTCTATCAGATAAATATTTGGAGAAATATTCATTTTGAAGGGCAGCCTTTGGATCGGAAGGATCAGCAAATCGTCCATACAGCTAACATTAGTGTGACTGTTGTCCCAACAAGATAAAATGTCTGCCCTCAAATAGCAATTGAGAATCACTAAATAAATAAAGAAATAGCAGGCTCATGGGTCCAAATCTGGAGTGGGACTCTAGTGAAGCAGAATAGAGGTACTTTAACTATTTGTTCCCCATAGTGGTCTCCACATCTATTTGCATTAGAAGAAAAACATCTACTGATATGAATGGGAACATTTATCCCCATAGTCCAGATTGGGAACACAGCAAGGGACAAAAGATTACAATTTCTCTATTGTCATGACAAGATTCAAAACCAGATTGGATGTTCTTTACTACCTTTTTAAATAATCCCCCCCCCCTTTCTTTTAGATGATCATCTAGTTTTGACCTTAGGTTCTGTTGAAATCTGTGTGACTTCTTAGATATCCAACTTGTTCTTTTAACTAAAACATCAGTGGACTGGAATTATACCAGCTCAATTCAAGTTTCTAAATCGACAGCAGATTTCTTTTCTTATGGCAAAACCTCTGAAGTGCTGCTGTTATCTCTTTGTTCCTCATGCTATAAATGATCGGGTTCATGAAAGGAGGGACCATTGAATACAACACTGCAAGCAAGAAATCCAAGCCTGACGAGGCCCTAAAGGTTGTCCCCAAACAGGCATAGATTCCAGTGAAATAGAACAAGGAGAGCACAGCAAAATGGGGCAGGCAGGTAGAAAATGCTTTTTGCCTTCCCTTTGCAGTAGGAATGGCAAACACAGCTCTGAAAATGTGCACATAGGAAATGATTGTGAAACAAAAACAGCTTATACATATCAGAACAGTAAAAACAAGAGCCCCAGTTTCAATGAGATACGAGGAGTTGGAACAGGAAAGCTTTAGAAGCTGTGGGATTTCACAGAAGAACTGGTTGATGTTATTGGAGCAGAAAGGGAAGATAAATGTGCAGACAGTGTTCAGTGTTGCATCCAAAAACCCAAAGATCCATGCGCTGGTGGGCAATTTGATACAGACTCCCCTGTTCATTTCTCTCACATAGTTCAGTGGATTGCAGATGGCAACATAACGATCATAGGCCATGACTGTCAAGAGGACAAATTCTGATGCCCCAGCCCAAAAGAAGAAGAAGACCTGAGCCATACATCCATAATATGAAATTCTCTTAGTGTTCATCAGGGAATTAGCCATGGCTTTGGGAACAGTGACTGAGATGAAACCCATATCAATTATGTTTAAATTAACCAGGAAAAAGTACATTGGGGTTTGCAGGTGTTTGTTGAGGGCTACAGCAGTTATCACGAGAAGATTTCCAATCACAGCTGCCAAGTAGATGAGGAAAAAACCCAAAAAGTATATAATGTGCAGCTCCAGAACATCAGAGAATCCTTTGAGCTGGAACTCATTCACAAAGCTATGGTTGGTCATTTCTTGGCAAACTGTAGCCAGCCTATAGTTAGTGAAGAAGAAAAATGCTCATTGATACTCTTAATTAATGATTTGAGTCTGCAAGAGGCATGTACAACTTGGACCTCATGCTTGTCCATCAGTCATAAATAATAGCCCACCAGAGAGTAAGCAAGCCTCCTGCTTTTAACTGCTTGTTCTGGACTGAAAAACTGAATGGCTGTGTGCTATGAAACACCTATGTTGGCAGTACAGCCACAATACAAGACTCTGCTAATTTTAGAGTGCCACAACTTGTGCAGGTTTGGTGTATAAAATATGCACACATATATTATTCTGGTATACACATTTGCAGTTTTAATGAGATGTGAGAAAACAGTCCCAATACTGATTTTTGAGGGGTGGGGTGTCATAGAGTTTCCTGCATATGATTTTATCCTAACAATAAAATCATGGCCTCACAACAGTAATGATGGGTTGGCAACAGTGGTGAAGGTTTCCTCCATTCATGGATGAACTTGGACCTCTCCCTCTTAAAGTCGCCTCCTTCTCACAACACAAAGACAAAATTCTGCCGTATCCAATAACCTCCCAGTCTCCGTTTCTGGGAGCTTAGAATTGCTCCCTTGGTGTTTCATGTTCTGTACATATAATTCAGAGAAACCACACTATGGACTTTCTTCCCAGAGTATCTTTTGTGGTGCTCATTCAGTAAAATGACAGCAATAGTCTAGATTGCAATTATTCAGAATTTTCATGGCAACATATGGGATAAGCTTTGGTTTCTTCCACTGTGTGGAAAAACTGGAATGTAAAGCTAGTTCCCTAGATAATTAGAGGAAATTCTTTTTTGACAACTTCAGCTCATCATACATTCTGTGTTAGTTCAGTCACAGGTATAAGGTGAATTTTAGCAATCTAACTAGTACATTAGAATCTCAAGCTAAGGACTTCTCAAATCCCAGCCATCCTCTCTTAGATTATTTTCTATTTAACCATGCCAAATATCAAGGATGTGTAACCTGTGTCATTCAATCAGCCCCAGCCAGAATGGTCAGGGACAATGGAAGTTGCAATCCAGCAACATCTGTAGGGCCATCTATGATCCTATCTAGGGTTCCCATCAATTTTCTCTGAGCTAATGACTTTAGATTAAATTAAAGGAATAAATTATACCCATCTAGAATTTATTATCATCTTCTGAATGCAAAGAACTACTTTCCTTATCCAAGGGAAATCCATCTTACCTTGGATCTGTTGCTTATACACATTTGTTTGGCATATTCCGTTCCATTCTCATTCCCATCAGATTATACAACTGCTTGTACTGTGGATCTGGAAAGTATAGCTGGTGTACTGTCTTGCATATGTGAAAGAAGATTATCCAACATATATTAGGAAAACAGATTATCACGGTGATGCATCCAACAAGAGAAAGGAACAAGATATTATTATTACTATAATTACTGGTTTACTGTATAGATTTATTCCAAGATTTGTACAATTTTCTCATACTTTCAGTGATCTTTCAGTATTTCTCTATGAAGGTCTTTATATTTATGTAACTTTCACAAATTTAACTTGAGAAAGGATCTGTCAATTTATCTTCTGTAATGAAATAAATGTGATACTGAAATCATCTACATTGTGTTCCAGGTCTCTGCTTCTGATTTCAAACTACAGTGGAAGTGTGGTTTTTTGGGGGGAAGGAAAATTATATATGCTCCTTCTGAAACAGTACTTAGAGATCCCCCCCCCAGGAGCTCAGTCCAGATTATTTCCAAAGTCCCAAGAGAATGATCATTATGTCTAAATTATTTGAGAGCCAAAGTGAGAAAAACACGTTATGGAATGTCACTGTTTGCAGAGGACAAAGACGAATGCTCAGGATGGAGCTTTCAAATGATCCATCATGAGTGACAGACTCAGCATATTGCTGTCAGATGTGCAGATTGGTCTACAAAGTTATCCTGAGCTGCTTAACTTTGAAATGCAGCTCAAATAAGTTCAAATATTAAAAAGGGGAGATCCCAGACTATGGTCTGAAGTAATGTGATTAAAAGGCATTGTTGAAGATAATGAGGTCTGGGTCCATCTCATACCTAGATGGAAGACAGCATGGAAATCCTATGTATCACATAATCTTTAGTGTGCTCATTGAAAGAAAGGTGGTGTATAAATGTCAAGGCTTCAGGGGAATCCTATCCCTCCCCTGGCGGCAGCCAAAAAAGCAGATAAAGACGAAGAGTCCTTACCACATAATTTATTCAGTATTCACAGAGAGACAAAGAATGTAGTCTCTATTCAATGATGACATTGCTCCAAGTAAAGTTCCACCCCCCTACGTGTCCCCTATTCAACGTCACTCCTTCATCAGTTAATCTCAGCTTTCTGCCTCTGAGCTCTCTGTTCTAATACCCTCAATGCCCATCTGGCCTTGGGAGAGGTGGGGTCAGGAATGCTTTCCCAGGACACTGAGTGTGTCAGCTGTCTCTCCCCTGGTGCTTCTCCTTCTTCCTGCTGTTCCTCTTCCAGTATTTCCCAGCTTCTGCCCTCTGCAGCCTCTGAACTATGCCCTTCTGCAAACCACTGTTCTAAATCTATACTGTTCTCTTGTTCTCGGGAAGGTTCAGGAGAAGGGGGGAGGGCACCATTCCTCTTCAGTCCAGTTCCTGGCAATAAATGTAATAGTGAAATTAAGAAGATTATGGGAACAGCTTCAGATATTCTTATTCTTCCCTCATTTCTCCCCCCGACTGTTCCCTTGATCCAGATATCCTGCTCCAGATATCACTCCAGATATTTCATGTCCTTTGTTTTCTCTACCTTTGGTGAATTCCACCTTTGAGGTTCAGTTGCTTATGCTCCCTCCCTAAGTTCTATTTGGTGCCTTTTTCAACTGGAAAACCTAAGATGTACCTGTTACATTTGGGGGTGAGATGAGAAGAAGCTATGCAGCTCCTTTCCTCCAGTTGTGCTATCATTGTTATGCCACATCAGCCTGCACCTCAACTCAACTGGTTCCACTTGCTAGCATGAAAGTAAAAGCTTTGGAGCAAACGAGGGGGAGAAATCCATCCCTCTGGTGTCCTCCAGGGATATACATTGAGGTCACCCTTAGAAAAAAAATTCATTGCTTTGGGAGGTAGAAAAATGTTCATTTTCACCCACCTTTAAAATGTATGTGTTTACAGTATCTATACTGAGAAATATAATTATAGTTCTGCTGATTTTAAATTTCTGTAGCTTTCAACAATTTATTCTATTTTCAGTAACCCTCAGATCTGTTGTTGTAAATGGATTCATTCTCTGTGTTAAGCAATACCCACATTAATATTATTTGCTGAGAACTATATTCAATGAATATATAAGAAAGTACAGTTTCCTACAGAGTGCAAGGTCAGACTACTACATGGTTAGAGCTGACTTCATACAATCTAGGACTTTGATTCTGCACTACACATCCTCCAATAGGGTCTGTGTGATGTGAGCCTTGGATTTTTATGTATATAGGTGACTAATGTCAGTGGAAAATTAAAAGATCATTTTTTAAAATTAATTTTATTTATTTCATAAAATTTATATTGTGCTTGATTGTAGAAAACTTCAAAGTGGGTTACAGAAAGTATAAAACAGCAATATTACTAGTAAAAACAATTAAAACTTTTTTTAATTAAAAAAACCCAGAAATAAACTGAAAACACGTCGCCATTTCAATCCTCTGTGTAGGCCTATCTAGCCAAAAATATTTTCAGCAGGCATTCAAAAGAGTACAGTGAAGGCACCTGCCTGATGTCAATAGGCAGGGAGTTCCACAGTATAGGTGCCACCACACTAATATATATATATATATTTCTTACAAATGCAGAACATATATTATGTGGCACCTGTAACAGTGATGAACTTCTGACAAAATGCATCCGTTGTTACTCATACTCAGGACTGAACTCAAAGGATTCAAATAACTTCAGTGCAATAGTTTAAATGGATGAGGATGACTAGATAGATTGATACATGCATACGCATATCTATGTTATGTCCCGTTTCATTCTGACAGTTGCCTATAAAAGTGCATTGTTTCTAATTAAACCTCACAGGACTGGATACCGGATTCACAGTGGGAAAAGCTTCCTTATTTCCTGTAAGAAACAATGTACTGAAACATTTTGCAAAGTGCAACTTTGATGTCCCTGTTCCTCATGGTATAAATAACTGGATTCATCAGTGGAGGTACTACAGAATATAATACAGAAATCACCAGATCCAGATCTGAAGGTGCACCTGAGACAGGCTTCAAGTAGGCAATGGCACCAGTACTTATAAATAAGGAGACAACAATGAGATGTGGTAGGCAAGTTGAGAAGGCCTTATTCCGTCCTTGAGTAGTAGGGATTCTGAGCACTGACTTAAAAATCTGCACATAGGAAACAACTATGAAACCAAAACAGGTAAAGACTATAAATGCACTGAAAGCAATAACTCCAACTTCAATGAGGTACAAATTATCACAGGAAATTTTCAGCAGTTGTGGGATTTCACAGAAGAACTGGTTGATGATGTTGGAGCAGAAGGTGATGGCAAAAGTGCTACCGGTGTGTAAGGCCGAGTAAAGAAGGCCAGCTATCCATGCACTGGCTGCCATCTGGATGCAGGCTTTCCTGCCCATCACTGTCTCATAGTGCAGTGGGTCACAGATGGCAACATACCTATCATACGCCATGCCTGTGAGCAAGAACAAATCTGAGATCAAGAAGAAGAACAAAGAATACACTTGTGCAACACACCCAGAAAATGAAATCTCTCTGGTGTTCCAAAGTGAATTGATCATGGCATTGGGGATGGTGACAGAAATAGAACCAAGGTCAACAACAGATAAATTCACCAAGAAAAAGTACATGGGGGTATGAAGTTGTTGATCCAGGGAAACCGCTGAGATGATAAGAAAATTTGCTGTCAAGGCTGCCAAGTAAATCACTAAAAAAAGAGTGAAGTACAAAACGTTTTGCTCCCAGTTGTCAGAAAAATCCAAGAGAAGAAAAGTAGGAAGGACAGTTGAATTAGGCATTTTCTCCTACAGATGTGGCATGGCTGCTGATACAAAAGAGAGAGAGCTTATTTAATGCATGTATTCAGCAATTTATTAACGTTTTTCATGATCTGTCACAATCAGTAACGATAGAAATGAAGATAGATAGATACATATCATATATACATCATATATATATCATATATATATCATATATATATATATATATATATATATATATATATATATATATATAATATATATGATATATATATATATATATATATATATATATATATATATGCATTATAGCTAATGAAAAAGCAGGTATATCATCCCCCTTATGATAGACAGCTTTATGGAAGAAAAGAGACTTCAAACAATTAGAGTTGCAACCCTATGTGCTTTTGCACAGAAATACATAAAATTTTGCTGTGAATGATGTACCTGAGGTGTTGTCAAAGCTTGCCAGGTTGTGGTTTACAACCTTCAAAGACTCAGCTGCTTGAGTCAAAGAAAAGGAACGCATTTCAAAAGCCTGAAAATTCTTTTCTGGTTCAGGGTAAAATCTGAACTGGGGAAGAACTGGAGAAGAACTCATGGAGCCTCTCATTGCTCCTAAACACAGTTTCCTGCTACCCAAAAAGAAACATGGGAATAAATGCAGTTGCTTAACTCTGAGTCAGAACTTTGGTCTATCTAACTGAAAACTGTCTACACAGACTGGCAGCAGTTCCACAGATGTTCCAACAAGGATCTCTCCAGTCCCTACATGGATATGCCAAGTACATGGAACTATGTAAAAAAAAAAGGATATAAATGTTAAAAAGAGGAGCAAAAGACAGAAAATATGCTTTCCCCCAAAGAACCTTTCCCCCAAAGAATCTTTAAACATGTGCTTTAAGTGTGAGTTAAATTTGCTTTCAGTGTATAGGTTGGATCTGCCCTATGTTGGTTTTCCTGCAACAAATTAGATACAACTAACATGTCTGGGGACGCGGGTGGCGCTGTGGGTAAAACCTCAGCGCCTAGGACTTGCCGATCGCATGGTCGGCGGTTTGAATCCCCGCAGCGGGGTGAGCTCCCGTCATTCGGTCCCAGCTCCTGCCCACCTAGCAGTTCGAAAGCACCCTTAAGTGCAAGTAGATAAATAGGTACCGCTTTATAGCGGGAAGGTAAACGGCATTCCGTGTGCTGCTCTGGTGCCGGTTCGCCAGAGCAGCTTCGTCACGCTGGCCACGTGACCCGGAAGTGTCTGTGGACAGCGCTGGCTCCCGGCCTCTAGAGTGAGATGAGCACACAACCCTAGAGTCTGTCAAGACTGGCCCGTACTGGCAGGGGTACCTTTACCTTTACCTTAACATGTCTGGAAGTATGGCTTAACACAAAGTTTTTGGAAATGGTCACGTTGAATAAATTTACAACATATAAAAAGCCCCCCTCCCCCACCTCTATTGTGCCTATACATACCAGTAAATGATATGGTCCTTTTCCTTCAATGGGGATGCCCAATATGCTGCCAACTTTGTTTATTCCCACATATTCCAATGACATTTGCTGGAAAGGAGGCCTGCTGTCCAGTTATGAGTAATCCTGACCTAATAAACTCTACTCATTGGTTAACAACTCTTTCAGCAATTTTTATTTTCAAAACTATATAGATCTTAATTCTGATCGTAAAACAAGAGATGGTTTGATTATTGAATTATATGTGTCATTAAAGAATCAGTATTTGGGAACTAGTGACTATTTTAGCTAATATATCTAAATTAAGTGTTGAATCGTACAGCTGATTCTTCAAAGTAACTGCATTTGGTGGGGGGGGGGAGGGACACAGGTGCACATAGTGTGCTGAAAAAGGGCACACACACCCCGAGTCTAACAAATGAGATGAGATGAAGAGATTTGTGAAAATTAAAGACAACATACATTTGTGTTCCTGTGAGAAGATATGACAATGTGTATGTTTTTGTGTGTAAGAGAGAGTAGAGGAAGTTTCCATTCAGCAAAAGAGAAGTGTGCATACACAGGGCATTAACCCAGACATTTTAATAGTGCAAGTGTGTGCACTCAGAAGTAGATCCCACTGTGTTCAGTCAGCTATATTCACGTACAAAAATGCAAGGTGCATGTGCTTAGGTAAGGGTGCAATCCTATGTACACAAATCTGGCAGTCAGTCCCATTGAATTTAAAGGGGATTGCTTTTCAATAATCACAGATCTTTTGCTTTCTGTATGGAGTCCATACCACATGAACAGATGCATGCAGGTTACTGTACTTTACCATAAAAATACAGCAGCTACAGAATATTTACTGCCAGTATTAAGCAGTCCAGAGACATCCCAGCTACGAAATGGTAGATTGTGATTTTTTGATGCTGACACTTGACAGTTATACACTGCTTAACACGTATATAAAATATTTCAAGGCTTCAGACTGCTTCACAAATGTTATCTAGGTAATGCTTACAACAACTGAAATATCTAGGCGGCAGTTGCTTTCTCAATGTTAAAGTGAGTTTAGCAGATGTAAGGAGAGGATGTTGTGATGGATTATGTCAGGCCACCTGCCAAGTTTTCTACATTGCAAATTATTCTCTGGCATTTCCTACTGCATGACAATGGGGAAAACACTAGGAGGGAGAGTTTATTCTTTCCTTCTTTTTTACCTTTGCATGCTGCATTGTCATTAGTCTTGCTTGATTTCTTCATTTGTATTTCATGAAAATAAAGTCAAAATCTCTAAAACGAGCTTCTTGGTTTTCCATATCTTCTATAGCAATGAGCTGTGTGGGTAAATATGTACCTTGTAATGACAAGGTTTTATGACTCTACACTCTGCATGTGTTTTTGGAGAAACAACAAATCCCAGTAGCATTCAAAAGTAGTGGTCCCAAGAGAAATTATCTATGGATCGAAATATGTCTCATGTAAAACACATGAGGAGTGTTCCTATTTTTATGACAAAGGAACACTATGCTCTCCCCAACATATATTGCATCACATACAAGGTCGATATTCTGTGTGGAAAACAATAAATGCAATAGCCTGGCCAGCATGATTGTTCCACTTAAGAAAAAAAAAGTGAGGGACACTGCACAAATTAGGACATTTCAAACAATCCAGACCTCACATATGATGCACATAGTGGATGCTTGTGACTGGTATCATTCTATTATCACATTGTAGTGTAGCCTAGAGATTTCATGACTTTGACTTCAATATGGTTGAAAATTCAGTTAGCTCAACTTCACCTCCATTAATTCCTACCACCATTCATATTGAGTAATAGTAAAGTCTTCAGTCCATATCCATGTTAGTCTCCCCACTGTGATCACATATTGGAATAATATTTCATATTATTTTTTTTAGTTATATATCCTTTAAGTTCTTTAAGTTACACCCAGTTCTGTATCTTTAGGGTTTTCCCAGATCTTGTCCCACTTAAATGGGGTCAGCAGTGATATTTTTCTAGAAAAAGAGGTGCTGGAACTCACCATGAACACCTCCCTTGCAATAGCAATGGTGCCCACCTGATAGGTGCTGGAACTGAGTTCCGATGAGTTCCGGTTGAAGAAAAGCCCTGGGGTCAGGATGTATCAGAGTCCTGAAGGGAGATATATATTTGGTGCTGGCCACATACCAGGAAAAGGGCATCTGATTGGCTACACCTGTTGACAAAAAAAACTATTGTCTTGGGAAGTGTAAATTAGGAAGCTTTGCCTTTAAGCGCAAATTGCTCCAAATCTTTTCCCCATTTCTATGAACAGCTAACAATTGCTTCTGGGGCATTTTATATGTAATTTGAATGTGATTATTATTATTATTATTATTATTATTATTATTATTATTCAATTTCCTCATGTGAAGACTTTAAATTACTTTAAATCATATGTCTAAATTACTGTAAGTTGCTTGGTACAAAGCTGAAGGCCTGTCTTACCCACGACCTTATTCAGCTTGACTCTATGCTATAGATTTTCTAAGCAGAAGGGAATGGGAAGTGACCCTGCTGGCAGGTACTGGCAAGACTGAGAAGCCCTTCTATCAATAAAGTGAGGCAATTGAGGGCTTCTCTAAAACCATGCTGAAAAACTGTTCTTTGATCTAACATTGTCATTTGGTGGGATGCAGTATATTCTACAAGTTTGGGCGGATTATTCAGAAGTGGCCATCACCGCATAGAGCTAGGCTTTCACAGCAGTCCATGCTCTGTTAACCTTCTTATTGAACTGCTGCATTGCATTACACATGGTGTTGCCCTTGAATATGACTAAGACGCCTTAGTTGGTGCAGAACCTGGCTGCCAGATGGAGTCATATTACTCCAATTATAAGTGGCTGGCACTGGAACTTACTTTTGTAACTACCCATATTAGCCTGCTTGTCACATACACTCTTAGGTTAAGGTCTTTTGCTGAGTCCTGTCCTCAGCAGAGCTGCTTTGTTTGTTTATTGTTATGTGTTTTGTATTTTTATAATGTAGACCACCCTATGAACTTGGGCTGAAGGGCAGAACATAAATTTAATAAAATATAATAATTTGCAAGGCCAGTCACATTGTTGCCAACCTCTGGCTCAGTCTCTACATGTAAAATATGATTAATAATTCAGACAAACAACTATCTGGATTTTAAATGGCCACAACTTTATTCATTACAGATATAGGTGGAATTTTGGCTCAGGCACTGAGTGCATATCCATCCCAGCCTCCTGCTGGAGGACTGGAACCACTGCAGGGTCATGTCAGGATGATGGTCTCCCCAAGACATCAATCTAATGAGTTGGCCATCCTAAGGCCACCGCTGGAAGCCCTATGGCCTGTCTGCCCCATGCTTGGCTTCTGGACAGGGACATCCATCAAGACCCCTTTAACAGGGTACCTTGAATGCGTCACTGGATCCGTACTGGGTGATGCACCCCTTCACCCCACCTTTGAAGACTAAGATTCCACCCAATGCCTAAACAATTTTCTATAGGGAAGACAAAACCTCTAGACTGGCCAATTTGTCTGCAGGGAAATTCCTTCATGGCTCCACATACGGCAACCATTTGCAACCATAGCAAGGTCAAGAGATATATGGGAAACAAAATATAGTTAAACTGTGAATGAAAGGAATAAAACATTGTTAAAGCAGGAACCTGAAAAGCAAAGAACATTTAAAACCCAACAAGATTGATTTGGAAGGTAAGAAAGGTTAACAACAAGGGGGGGGGAGGGTTTGCTCATCCAGTGACTGTGCTGAGGTAGGAAGGCACTGCAAGTTTTTATACCTCACTGGCTGCCCAGGCAGGCATGCAGCCAATGCCCTTTCAGCCAGCTAGACACCCCCCCCCCCCGGAATCCACCCCGGCCAGTTTGGACGGCAGCAGCTGGCAGGAACTTGAGCCAGCTACCCAGGGAGCCAAGAGAAATTCCCTCAATCGCCACCTGGTCATGTGCATTCTCTTTTCTTTTTACTGCCCCGGGATGGTGACCAAGCATCAGGATCTAGTCTGTGCACAAATTGATGTGTCTCCATTGCTCTCATCATTCCAAAGAATTTGGGAGGCCCAATTCATCAACATGTGGAGGATTTTAAGACTGGTTCCGGCTTAAAACACTTCAAGGCAAAGTACCATCAAATCAGAATCCTTACCCCAGTGCGGGCCAATAATCTGATCACAAGATAGCTGATTTACTGTCTATGAGCCACCCATCATTTTGATATCCTGACAAAATCCTGATGGACATTGTTGCAACGTCAAGATGAGAGTCCCTACCCCTTCACTGCTAACACTCTCAGCCAAAAAGGGAAGCAGGTAAGAGGGTGCTTCAAGTGCTAGTAGGCCCTATGTCTTCAGAGGACCATTACTGGGAATATTGAATATATGCCAGAGGGATGTTGCCAGAATATTTCCTTTACAATGAGATAGCGCTGCTTCCAAACCTGTTTGATCCATTCATCCATTAATTTCCTTCCTGTAGCACCTTAAAGACCAACTAACTTAGTTGGTCTTTAAGGTGCTACAGGAAGGAAATTTTTATTTCGACTATGGCAGACCAACACGGCTACCCATCTGTAACTGGATCCATTAATTTGTTTGTTTCTTTGTTTTCCTAGTGTACATTGTGCAGATGCCCTCATTGGACAGCTGCAAGCATGGCCTCCTGAACTGTGGGTGTGTGGGTGTGGGTGGACATTGGTATAGGCAGTGCTTTTTGTGACACTACTCACAAGTACAGAGCACCATCACCTCTTTTGTTGCAGCCATTTTGTGCTAGGACCCACAATATTTGTAACAGCATCTAATCCCTCTCCAAAGAAAGTGCTGGGTACATGTTATGTCTTTTACCCTCCACAGCTTGCCAGTGTGGCTTCAGTCACCCACATATTATAATCGGGAAAGCACAGTATTTGCCAGAGAGAAAAGTACAATGAATGAAAGACTAGTGTTGTTGATTAGCCTGTTTTAAACAGCCATGGCTTGTTAGAGAATGTCCATAGCTCAGTGGTACAGCATATGCCTTACATGAATCCTAAATTCAATCCCCAGTATCATCAGTAGAGCTGGGAGACAATCTTCCCTGAAACCCTGCAAAATCTCTGCCAGTTAGAGTGTAGACAACACTGAGATAGATGAACCAATGAACTGACTCAACATAAGGCAGCTTCTGGTGTTCCACTGTTGTTTAGGGCAGTCGTCAGATGAAGGTTTATGTGGATTGGTACAGATTAGCAGAGGAGGCCAGCGATATGACTTCCTGTGTGTGCAAGAATGTGTGTGTTTTGTATTGAGTGTGCATGTGTGTTTGCCTGCCAGTCCTTATGTCTGTGCATGTATGCAGTATGTGTGCAATGTGGTGTGCTAGAGAGTGGACATGGGGAGGCAATGCCCACATTTCCTTTGGCCAGTGCCCTCTCTGGCATGCAGCCCTCAGAACGAATGCAGTCATTGGCTCAAGGAAAGGCTAGCCACCATGAGTTTATATAATAACACAAAAGAACAAATCTCCCACGGCCATGCCCACCACTGGCACTGATTGGTCAGTGGGGCCATGCTGTGTGCCTCCTCCCCTGTGGAACTTGCCCCATAACTTTCTCAAATGAGAGAGATAAAGGATGCAGAGCTCTCAAATATTCCACAGTACTACCCCACAATATATTTCATTCCTAGTATTTTGTATTGTCTGCAGATTCAATGCATTACTTTAAAATATATTTATTATCAAATAGAAACCAATATATGCACAACGTCCTTCAACCGAATCAAACCTTTTCTAACTGAACAAGATAATCAAAAGACCTTCTCTTAAGATTTGCTGACACAGTTAAATCTGATTGCACTACATGTGAATGTGTTGGAGGTGAAATAGACAATCTTAAAAGTGGTAGAAGGAGAACAATGGATGGATAACATAGAAAATTGGATGAAGGGTTCACAGAGCAATGCCTAAGAAATATTAAAATGATTTCAGTTCAAGCTGAAAAATTGTAGGGCCAACCATTCACATGCAGAAACAGACACAACGTGGTTTTTATAGAACTCTAAATATGCTTTTAGAAGAATGCCCTAAATGTAAGAGTTTCCACAAAGCAGTTTTGATTTCTTTGTTTCTCATGCTGTAGATGAATGGATTCAACATAGGAGGAATTATGGTATATATAACAGAAAAAAATATATCCAGATCAGAAGAAACACTACTGGGAGGCCGTGCATAGGCAAAGATTGCAGTGAACACAAACACAGTGACAACTGTGAGGTGGGGAAGGCAAGTTGAGAGGGCTTTTTTCTTACCATGTACTGAAGGAATTTTGCGCACTGCAGCAAACACCTGGATGTATGTTATGGTGATGAAAATGAAGCATCCTATTCCTATAAAACACCCTATCAAAATAAACCCTGCTTCAACTAGGTAAATGTTAGAGCAGGAGAGCTTCAGTAACTTTGGGATTTCACAGAAAAATTGATTGACAGTGTTTGAACAGAAGGTGTTTGCAAATGTGCCACAAGTGTGCAACATGGCATAAAGAAGACTTGTAATCCACACAATGACGATCATCTGAATACAAGCTGCTTTGTGCATTATTGTCTCATATTGTAATGGGTGGCAGATGGCAACAAACCGATCGTGTGCCATTACCGTTAGAAGGAAAAGGTCTGATGCTGCAAAGAAGAAGAAGAAGAAAACTTGAACCACACACCCAGAATATGAAATTGACCTGCTGTTCATGATGGAATTGACCATAGATTTGGGTATGATGGCAGAAACGGAGCCAACATCCATCAGTGCCAGGTTTGTTAGGAAAAAATACATAGGTTTGTGCAGATGATGATCAAGGGCTACCACTGCAATGATTAGAAGATTCCCAGCCAGGGTTGTCAAGTAGAATCCTAAGAACAGAAAGAAATGTAAGATCTGTAGTTCTCGTACGTCTGAGAATTCCTTCAGCAGAAACATGGAAATAGATGTAAGATTGCTCATTTTGTCTTCAGTACTTGCATTCATTCTGTAGAAGGAAGAAACTGGGAAGTGTTAATATGGCAATATTAACTGGTTATTTAAAACAGGTTTATTCATATTTCACTATAAACTCCATCAGATTTTGCTTTGATGAACAGTTGTGAAACAGTTGTGCATAGTGATGACACCAAAACATTCCATTTGTAAGCTATATCTCATACATTTTTTATTATTAAATGTATTAAGAAGCGCAGTTTCCACCCAATAAACATTAATATTCTTTTGTAATACAAAATAATATTAAATATATGATAATTGAAATTTTCATTTCTGTTGGTTTTCTGAATATTTCTGAGACTCTACAGCTGCAAATACAACAGTTTAAGTTCATTATACAAAGGTGACACTAATGGTGATAGTGAACTTATGGGAAATTCAATATATTTTTCAAAACGCATTTTCAGGGCATTTTTTAATATGTGTATAGATTCCACTTTAGTAAACCCACAGTAAACTTGAGCAGATAGGGTATTTTCAACCACTTCTTTTAGTTCCTTTACCCCAAAAGAAAGCTCCTATTGGGGAGTAAATTCAAATACAGACCTCAGCTACGTAGCCATGGCAGGACTTCAATCCATCCATTCTCTCTCCCTCTCCCACCTTCACTCCCTGCCCATCTCTCTCTCTCTCTCTCTCTCTCTCTCTCTCTCTCTCTCTCACACACACACACACACACACACACAAACACAAACACCAATGATTGGCACTGACTCATAGCTTTCAAAAGTTTTCAATAAAAAAGATGCCGTACCATTTTAGCTTATCCCCGCATAGAAGTTATTGAAGGTTAGTGGGGGGGGAGATGAAGCTCCTACTCACGCCCTTATCCATAGCATGGTTAGTTCATTGTGGATTTGGTGGAAGTCATCCTTGGAATGTTTCTGGAGCATATACACAGGGTTGTCCTCATTAAAATACCAGTCAAAATAAAAGCAAAGGGACCCAGTCGCAGATGACTCTGGGGTTGTGGCGCTCATCTCGCTTTATTGGCCAAGGGAGCCGGCATACAGCTTCCGGGTCATGTGGCTAGCATGACTAAGCCGCTTCTGGCGAACCAGAGCAGTGCACGGAAACGCCGTTTACCTTCCCAACGGATCGGCTCCTATTTATCTACTTGCACTTTGATGTGCTTTTGAACTGCTAGGTTGGCAGGAGCAGGGACCGAGCAACGAGAGCTCACCCTGTCACCGGGATTCGAACCTTCTGATCGGCAAGCCCTAGGCTCTGTGGTTTAACCCACACCGCCACCTGCATCCCTACTAGGCAAAATAGAAGCCATCAAAAGTTCTCAGATCAACCCTGACTGGCTGGGTGATGGTTCTAGACTAATCTGGATTTCTGTTTCCAGAAGCAACAAAAAGTGGTGAAAGAGTAACAGCCCAAGAGCAATGTAGGGGGAGAAACATGGAATGATGAAAACAAAGAAAAAGCATCACAGATTGATCACCATTGGTATCATTAGATTCATAGTTCAAAAGCTTATGAGTACCTTGGCTCTTTAAAAACAGGTATCTTTCTTTGTGGGTAGGTGATGTTTTTGGTTTAGCTGTTGTAGATCATCACTAATTGCACATTCATAGAATTATCTAAGATGTTTTCATATTTTCTTGGTACTTCCCAGAATATTGTGCAGCAATTATATTTCTAAATTGGTTTTTAAAAGTTGTATGTGCAGGACATTAATTGGAAATGTGCTTTGACATTGCAGGAAGTTGCTCCCATGAATCCAAAACAGCTGATTGGAATCAGAGTCCCCCGCCCAATTATAGCTGCCTCTCTTTTAATCACAAACACATACAAATTAATAGTTAATATGAGCTCTCTTGTGACTGATGCAGCATTCCAGATCCCACTGCATTTTGTAGGGAGCTCTTCCCTTCTGCCCCTTGCAGATCCATATGCAGATTGGAACATAGCTATGAGGATTACTGCACAAATCAATGAGCCGATCAATGCATGGTTTGACAAAAGTACTTATGAAGTTGTCTGAAGACTTTCTTCTTTCTTTCAGAAACATTTTAAAACTCTTTGGAGCTGCCAGTAAAGTCATCAGCAGAAAAATAAAAGGTCATTTAAAATGCTTCCAGGAAGTGACAATACATCCAATCATGTATTTAGAGATGCAGGCAGCCATATTTTTTGCTCCCGATGACTTTTCAAGAAGAGAATGTGTGATATGATGTACAGTCACTTTCAGCAAGGATTTTAAAGAACTGCCTGGTGAATAGCAATCTCCCCCTACATACAATTACTCAAGAAGGGAGAGCACAATAATACTTTAAACATGCTCAATAAGTTATTGCCTCACCTAGATCCAGTCCAAAATAAATACAGTGGTACTTTGGGTTACAGACGCTTCTTGTGCATTTTTTGGTTGCGCACCACGCCAAACCCGGAAGTACCAGAACTGGTTACTTCTGGGTTTTGGCGCTGTTGCATGCACAGAACAACTAAATTGCGCTTTTCACATCTGCAGAAGCGCCGAATCACGACTCACGCATGCGCAGACGCGGCACTGCAGGTTGTGAACACTGCATGTTGCGAATGTGCCTCCCACATGGATCACATTTGCAACCCGAGGTTCTACCGTATGAGGGCTAGGCTAGTTTAAATAGGGTTTCAAAATCTAGAAACAGTTAACAAATTAGACATTCTGTAAAGTAGAAAACTGCATCATAATTATGATTTTTTCAGTATACTTGAGACCACATGAAACTCGATAGATGACTGGAAATGAAAAAAGTGACCAGCACCTCTAGATTACATCAAAATAAGAAAAAATATTCAACCCCCGTAAATCAATTTGACATACCTTTATTTGGAAAAATCAGTTTCCCTTCCAGCTTCGTTAGGGTTCAATTTTCTGATCTTATGAGAGTCCCTGCATTTTCCCAGCCAACCACATTGCCCTTGCTGTGGCCCTTAGTATAGAATGTGTAACTGATTTTTTACCTATGTGAAGACAGCCTATATAACAATAGAATTCACTAAATGTTGCATCAACAAATAGTGACAACACACATGGGAAAGTGAGTTATTCTGAGTTTCTTTTGCCATTTTGGGATCTTAACCCCAAGAGTGCAGCACAGCTGATCTGAAAACATTGCTTAAACTCCTCAAATTAATGTTACTTTTTCCAAATTTGTGGAAGAAGGAAAAAAATAACAGTTATAATATGTTCCTCAATGCATGAAAAATGATGACACTTGTGGTGAGCCTAGCATTATGTCAGAATTATTTAATAATATTCAAATATTGTTTCCATTTCTGGATAGAGAAATTTTCATGGTAATCCATGTTCTGGTAACCTCCTGGTTGAATCACAATATTCGGTTATACATAGGACTGCCCACGAATATGACCCAGGAGCCTCAGTTAGTGCAGAACTTGGCTGCCAGAATTCTTACTGGCTCAACCAGATGTAGTAATTTTATTCCAATTATAAGCGGATGGCACTGAAACCTACGTTTGAATTGCCGCTTCCCATGCCTTTCTCTCTACCCCAAAAAGAACTTTGATTATAACCTTTTGCTGAATGCTACCTAAATAGAGGTGCATTTTTATGCAGTAAAGAGAGAGGATTCACTAAAGAGAAAGTTCCCAGAATCTTGGTTTGTTGGGGTCTCCTAACAGCTCTCATATTGTTCTGCAAATCAGATTTTCCAGGATTCTGTATAGGAAAGCCATGGGTCTTGAAGAGTGTTAAGAGAGCTCTATATGTATGGTGTAAATGAAATGGTTGCATTTTTAATTTTTAATTTTTAAAAGAGGGAGGTTATGGATTCTCATGTGTCAATTGTACAGAAAGAAAAATGGGTATTGTCAGGGCTGCCTCAGGTCCCAGCTCACAAAAGGACCAACGCCAGTTTCTCTTTATATACAAAAGTGTTTATTGCAGTTCATTTTCCGTTTCACAGCCGCGGCGCGCAGCCCTACGTCTGTTACGCTAGACCGCTGAAGTCCCCTCTGAGTCAGTCCCTCCCCTGCACCAGTTCAAGAGCCTTGCTCTGCTCCACCTCCTTCTTTCTTCCCTTTTCCGCAGGGTCTTCCTGCCCGCTGGGGTTTCGCCCCTCCTGGATTCCTCTGACGCCGAATCCCCAGATTGCTCCCCCTCCCTCCTGCGGGCTTTAGGACCTGGCTCCCCATCCGGGCTCTCTGTTTTCCCGCGCGCCTGCACATTTGAACTTGGCGCGCGTGCCCAGCTCCCAACCTTCCTTCTGATCGTTACATTGCTCCCTTCACTGCTCCCCTCCCCTTCCGGGAGGATGGTTTCTCCTGACCTTCCTTCCATTCCTGCTGACGGAGCTGCTTCCCCTGACACACTGGAACTCCCCCCCCCCTCGCCACGCTCTGGAGGGGAAGCTGGTCCTGATTTCCAGCTGCCGCTTTGAGATTCCCCGCTGGCCCCTTGTCCCTGCTGCGTCCCCCCTGGGACCCCCCTTGTCCTGACCACAGGCGCCCCCTTCTGGGAATCCTCTGATTTGCTGGAGAGGCTCATGGAATCCCTCGGGCCACTGTCACTCTCCCCCCCCCGCTGTCCTCAGATTCTTCCCATTCGCTCTCCATCTCCTGTCCCCGCTGTGCCTCTGTCCCTGAACCCCTGACATCCATCCCCCCCTCGAAGCCCCCCCTTCCCCCCTCCCTCTCCTCGGGTGCGGGTTCCGGGTGCTCCATTGCTGTGGGGGTTAGTGCTGGAAATTGTTCGTTCCCCCTGGTATGTCGCCGTACCTCTGGATCCGGCCAGTCCTGAATAGGCTCGTCGACGTCAATCTCCTCTGCTTCCATCTCTGTGTATACGTGCTCAAACCCAGGATCCTCCCCCAACACGTCCATGTCCATCTCACCCCCCGTTACCTCGGGCAATGCTGCGTGCCAGGGCCCCCTTTGCAGCTCTCTGCCCCACTCCACCTCTGGTTGATCGTCCCACCAATAGGTCAATAGGTCAGTGTCCACCCCCGAGCATGATCCCCTTGGAGGGCTCGATTCCGGCGTCGTTTCCTCAGCGGACGAGAACCCCTGGAACGTGCTGGCTGAAAGTGTGGGCGTGAAAAGCCAGTCGTCAAAATAATCTGCTGGCATGGGTCTATGTGGGAAGAGTGCATGGAACTCGTCTTTGAGATAATTCTCCTCCAGGGCGTAGTCCGGTACCCAACTGTTGGCGCTGGCCGGGGTACCTTCCCTGGCGAGGAAATATTCTACTCCCTCCTCCCCCCATCTCGAGTCCAAAATTTCTGTGACCTCGTTGAGTGTCGTCGCCCTCGGTGACTTCCCCCCTTCTGGTGACTTTCTGCGTGGGTCTGGTGCGGTCCCTGGCTCCTGAAACCTGTGTGGTGCTTTGTAGGGTGTGAGCACCGACCTATGAAAAACCGGGTGCATTCTGGAGCCTTCCGGGAGAGTCAACCGGAAGGCTACTGGATTGATTTGTGCCTCGACTTGGTACGGCCCTAGCTGCTTGTGTCCTAACTTCTTCTTAGCTAACGATTTGGCCGGCACCGCCTGGGCCGCTAACCAAACCCAGTCCCCCACCTGGATGTCTTCCCCTGCTCTTCTGTGTCTGTCTGCCTGCACTTTGTAGGCGTGCTTAGCTAGTTCCAGATGCCTTCGGAGTTGCTCGTGGACCTCCTGTAACTCTGCTGCTAAGTGCTCTGCCCCCTGCGGTTCCCCCTGCGCCGTCGTCTCTAACCCCGGAAAGGTTCTGGGATGCCGCCCATTGTTGGCGAAGAACGGTGTCACCCCCGTGGACGCGTGCTTCGTGTTGTTGTAGGCAAACTCGGCCAGCGGTAGGTAGTCCACCCAAGTCGCAGGCTGTTGATTCGCGTAGCATCGCAGGTACTGCTGCATGATGGCGTTGACCCTCTCCGCTTGTCCGTTGGTCTGCGGATGTCTCGCCGACGCTAAGTTGATCTTGACGTTCAGGATACCCAGCAGCTTCTGCCAGAAACTGGAGATGAATTGGCGACCCCGGTCGGACAGGATGGACCGTGGCAAGCCGTGCACTCTGAACACGTGGTCTATGAACAGCTTGGCGGTCTGTTCCGCTGTGGCCACCTTCGCACAAGGAATGAAGTGTGCCATCTTGGTGAACAGGTCTACAACCACTAGTACCGCCGTCTTGCCTCGCGAACTGGGCAGATCTGTAACAAAGTCCAGCGCCACCTTCTCCCACGGCTCTAGTGGCGTCTGCAGCGGTTCCAGCAGTCCCGCCGGCTTCCTGTGCACTGGTTTGGCTCTCTGGCAAGTGTCACACCTGGCGACGTAATGCACGACTTCTCCTCGCATCTGGGGCCACCAAAAGTCTCTGGCTACTAATTCCGCCGTCTTTTCCTTGCCGAAGTGACCCGCGCTGGGCGCGTCGTGCAATTGCTGCAGGACTTTCACGCGTAGGTCGTCTCCAGGCACGTAGAGAGCACCTTTGCAGGTTAGCAGTCCGTCGCGTATCTGGAACTCGTCGTCCTTCGCTGTGCCCCTTCGCACTTCCTCCATCTTGGATTGTGCGAACGGATCCGCCTGCAGCGCGCGACGCACCGCGTCCAGGTCTACGGTGACTGAAGCGCATGCCCACGCCTGCGGTGCGAAAATGTGTTTGGCCGCCACCGGTGCCGCTTCCTCGAGATACTGCGGTTTCCTGGAGAGTGCATCTGCTATGACGTTGTTGTCTCCCGGGATGTATTCTATCCTGAAGTCGAAATCCGCAAAGAACTCCGCCCAGCGTATGTGCCTCTGGCTCAGGAGCTTCGCCGTGCGCCAATACTCCAGGTTCTTGTGGTCTGTGCGGACCTGCACGGTGTGCCTGGCTCCGATGAGGAAGTGCCTCCACGCCTTGAAGGCTGCATGAATGGCCAGCAACTCCCTGTCCCAGATGGTGTAGTTCTGTTCTGACTTGCTGAGCTTCCTGGAGTAGAAAGCGCAGGGCCTCCAGTCCCCTTGCGGATCCTCCTGCAACAGGACCGCCCCCACCACTCTGTCTGAGGCGTCAGTCTCCACCCGCATTGGTCTGCAGGGATTCACATGTAGCAGCTGTTCTTCGGACGCGAAGAGGCTCTTGAGTCTCCGAAAAGACTGTTCCGCCTGGTCCGTCCAGGTGAACTTTTTCTTTTTGGAACTGAGGGTGTCTGTGATAGCCGCCGTCTCCTTCGCGAAACCCCTGATGAACTTGCGGTAAAAGTTGGCGAAACTGACGAACCTCTGGACCTCCTTCCGATTGCGCGGGCTCTTCCAGTCCAACACCGCGCGGACCTTGGCGCTGTCCATGGCGAGTCCCTTGTCAGACAGCTTGTAGCCCAGAAAGTCCACCTCCGTCACGTCGAACTGGCAGTTCTCCAGTTTGGCGTAAAGTCTGTGCTCCCGTAGTCTCTGCAGGACCTCCCTTACGTCCCTCTCGTGAGCCTCCTGCGATTCCGAGAAAATCAGGATGTCGTCGAGGAAGCACACGCACTTCTTGTGGAGGAGCCCCGCTAACACGTGGTGCATAAACGCTTGGAAGCAGTGGGAGCCATTTTGGAGACCAAACGGCATAACCTTGTATTCATAGGTGCCCAGCGGCATGAACATGGCCGTCTTCCACTCATCGCCCTCCCACATGCGTATGAGGTTGTACGCGCCTCGTAGATCCAGCTTGGTGAAGATCCTCCCCTTCCGCACTGTCGCGAGCAGGTCGTCGATCTTGGGCATGGGAAAGGCTTTGGGCTTAGTTTTCGAATTTATGAGCCTGTAATCTACGATCAGCCTTTTTTGGGGCGTGTCCTTCTTCTTCACGAAAAACACGGGACTACCCCCCACTGCCTTGGATTCTTGGATGAATCCCCTCTTCAAATTGTGCTCTATGAACTCCCTGAGTTCTTGCATCTCGTCCTCGGACATGGAGTACAGCTTCCCCGTCGGCAGCGTCGCCCCAGGCAGGAGGTCAATCGCGCAGTCGTAGGGCCGGTGGGGGGGCAACTGGTCAGCCTCCTTTTCGCAGAAGACCTCCAAAAACTCCTTGTACTTGTGGGGCACCGCCTGCACCATACCTAGGTGCATCTGCTGTCCATCCTCCTGGCCCTCCTCTTCCTGGCCTGTCTGGATGCAGTGCTGTGCGCAGTAGGATGAGCCGAAGGTCAGCTGCCGCTGGTACCACGCTAAAGCTGGGCTGTGTCTATCCAGCCAACTCATGCCCAACACTATAGGCGTGTCTGACAGGTGGGTGACGTTGAAGCTGATGACCTCTCGGTGATTTCCAATCTGCATCACCATGGGTGGTGTTTGTTGAACCACCTGCCCGCCCAGCAGCTTCCTGCCATCGACTGTGACGAAGTTTAATGGCAGCGTGGCTGGTAGAAGCGCTATGCGATGCTGCTTGATGAACTCCACCCCCACGAAGTCTGCGTTGCTACCGGAATCGATGGTAATAGGGACTTCCAGGGTGAATCCATTTGGCAACTGGAGAGATGCGGTGAGCTGCACCACTGGTTTGGGTGGGAGGGGGTCTGTAGGCTTTAAGATCTCTGGGGACTGCTTCACTGACTTGCCTGGCTGAGCCCCAGTGTCTCTGCTTCCAGCCAGGCATTGTCGTTTCCCTGAATCTGCTCCTCTTGTTGCACTGCCCCTGTTACTGTTGCTAAGGCTGCAGTGTGCTTCTGGATCCTCTGGGGACACTCTTTGGCCATGTGTTGCGCACTGTCGCAGATGTAACACTTCCTGTTTCCTCTAGGAAACTTCACCTTGACTGCTCCTGGTGCTGTGGCTCTGGCTGCTGTCTGAGCCTTGGCACCACCAATCTCCATTGGTTCCTCCCCCTCCCCCAGCGGAGGCGTGGAGTGCGCGCGCCCTAGGTCCCTGGGCAGAAAGGGAGGCGCTCTAGCTGATGCGCGTACCTGGCGACCCTCATCTCTGTTCCAAGGGCGTTCCTCCTGGCGTACTCCTATCGTCAGCGCTCTCTGTACTACCTCTGCGATGGTCCGAGGTCTGTCCCCCCTTGCCAACTCATCTTTTACGGAGCCATTGAGCCCCTCCCAGAACAAATCTCTGACTGCCACGGAGTCCTTTTCCCAACCCAGCACATTCAGCAATGCAAAGAAGCGTGAGTGGTACTGTCACACTGTAGCCTTGCCCTGCCGCAATCCATGCATTTCTCGCCTTGCTACATCCACGTCCACAGTAGATTGGAAACAAGCGTCCATGGCCGCGATAAATGCCTCTGAATTCCTGAGTGCAGGATTATCTTCGCGCCATAAATTGCACAGCCAGGCTTTAGCCTCCCCATGCAGGTGGGTTATTATGAATCCCACTTTCTCCTCCTCATCTCTAAAGTCTTTCCGAAGCAAATTCAGCGCATAAACGACATCTGCTCTGAAACTGGGATAATGCTTCAGGTTCCCATCGAAGTGGGCTACTAAGCTGCCCCCCCGCTTTCCGAGTCCAATTCCCTCTGACCTGGACCCCGGGAACCCTTCCTTGCATGCACGTTCCCACCTGGCTTGCAGATCCTTGCAGCGCGCTTCTGCTTCCTCTCCTTTCTTTCTGGAGGCCAGTACCTCTGTGGAAAGCTGCGAGACTGCGTCCTGCAGGGCTGCCAGCCGGTCCTCCGTAGTCATGTCTGCCAATCTTCGTGAGCTTGCAAAAAAAATTTTTTGCAGTGGAGAGGGGACTTACTGTCAGGGCTGCCTCAGGTCCCAGCTCACAAAAGGACCAACGCCAGTTTCTCTTTATATACAAAAGTGTTTATTGCAGTTCATTTTCCGTTTCACAGCCGCGGCGCGCAGCCCTACGTCTGTTACGCTAGACCGCTGAAGTCCCCTCTGAGTCAGTCCCTCCCCTGCACCAGTTCAAGAGCCTTGCTCTGCTCCACCTCCTTCTTTCTTCCCTTTTCCGCAGGGTCTTCCTGCCCGCTGGGGTTTCGCCCCTCCTGGATTCCTCTGACGCCGAATCCCCAGATTGCTCCCCCTCCCTCCTGCGGGCTTTAGGACCTGGCTCCCCATCCGGGCTCCCTGTTTTCCCGCGCACCTGCACATTTGAACTTGGCGCACGCGCCCAGCTCCCAACCTTCCTTCTGATCGTTACATTGCTCCCTTCACTGCTCCCCTCCCCTTCCGGGAGGATGGTTTCTCCTGACCTTCCTTCCATTCCTGCTGACGGAGCTGCTTCCCCTGACACACTGGAACTTCCCCCCCCTCTCCACGCTCTGGAGGGGAAGCTGGTCCTGATTTCCAGCTGCCGCTTTGAGATTCCCCGCTGGCCCCTTGTCCCTGCTGCGTCCCCCCTGGGACCCCCCTTGTCCTGACCACAGGCGCCCCCTTCTGGGAATCCTCTGATTCGCTGGAGAGGCTCATGGAATCCCTCGGGCCACTGTCACTCTCCCCCCCGCTGTCCTCGGATTCTTCGCATTCGCTCTCCATCTCCTGTCCCCGCTGTGCCTCTGTCCCTGAACCCCTGACAGGTATGAATGACCCATCAGGGCATAGCCATAACTCTGAAGTGTAGCCAGACTGTGATTGTTTGGAACCAAAGAAAGAGGAAAAAGGAAGGCCTGGTGGCAAAGGGAAACTGTACATTCCCAGAAAAAACTATCCAAGCATCAACCAGGTCTACTGTATTCCCAGGGTTATTTCATTTTTGTCTTACAAAGAACCTTTGCAATCCCACTTGTATTGCCCCCAGCTCCGGGAACAAGGCTCAATTTAAGAAGGTGAACAAACTGAATAAAACAATGTTCTGGGATTTACAAAATGACCACAACTTTATTAATTTAAGATGTAGGTAGGATTTAGCATAGGCCTTGGGTGTATATCTCTCTCAGCTCCCTGTTGGAGGACTGAAGCATGACAGGGTCGATCATGGGATACATTGGTCTATGTCTATGACAAGACGCAAGCGAACAAATTATGGAGACATGCAGAATAAAGTTGAGGCAAAAGGAGGAATTTGTGCCAAAGTTGCCTGATATGCATTCATCCATTGTTCCATTTTTCTCTGTACTCTGCATTGACTTCCATTGTCTCTCCGGGCCTTCGGACAGGGCATCATTCCTTGCCCTGCTTGGAGATGCCATGTTTTAAACCAGGAGCTGCCTTCATGCAAAACAGATGTTCTACAACAGATTATAGGGGGGAAATCACATACAGAAGCTAAAGCGCCCACATGCCTTCTTATAGAATTTTGCATATAGTTTCTGAAGAATGCAAACATCTAAGAGTTTCCACAAGGCAGTCTTGATTTCTTTGTTTCTCATGCTATAGATAAATGGATTCAATGTGGCAGGAATTACAGAGTACACCACAGCAAAAGCTATATCTAGATCAGAAGAAGCTTCACTGGGAGGCCTTGTATAAGCAAACACTCCAGTGAACAGAAACACAGAGACAACAGTGAGGTGGGGAAGGCAAGTAGAAAGGGCTTTTTTCTTACCATGGACAGAAGGGATTTTGCGCACTGTAGAAAAGATCTCCATGTATGTTATGATGATGAAAATGAAACAACCAAGTCCTATACTACAGCTTAGCACAAGAAATCCAACTTCCACTAAGTAAAAGTTAGAACAGGAGAGCTTCAGTACCTTTGGGATTTCACAGAAGAATTGATTGATAGAATTAGAACAAAATGTGTTGGCAAAGGTGCTCCCAGTATGTAATATGGCATAAAGAAGGCTAATAATCCACACAATGGCTACCATTTGAATGCAGGCTCCTTTGTGCATAATTGTTTCATAGTGGAGTGGATTGCAAATGGCTACATAGCGGTCATGTGCCATTATAGTAAGTAAAGCATAGTCAGATGCTCCAAATAGGATATAAAAGAAAACTTGAGCAACGCATCCAAAATAAGAAATATATCTGCAATTTAGGAGGGAAATAGCCATTGATTTGGGTACCATGACTGAAACTGTTCCAAGATCCATGATAGCTAAATTCAGTAGAAAGAAATACATGGGTGTGTGAAGGTGATGATCAAAAACAATAGCAATAGCAATGAGAAGATTCCCTATTATTGCTGTTAAGTACAATACCAGAAATACGAAGAAGTGTAAGATTTGCAGTTCTCGAACATCTGAGAATTCCAGCAACAGAAAGACAGAAATGGATGTAAGATTGTGCATTTTGTTCACATGCTACCTGTAAAAGGAAGAAATCAAGAATTTTAAGCCTGCAGATATTGAACAACTGGTTTTATTTAAACAGGGCTCGTTTAATTTAACAATCAAATGCATCTGATTTTACTTTGCATACTTTCCCATGGGAAAACAATATGATCGTTCTTTTTCCACTCACTATGTCCGCTCCTTTCCCTACTACATCTGCAGCAGATGTGTGCATTATGACATGTTTCTATATCCATGAGCATAGGCCAGTTGCCTCAGTGATGCCAGGAAACGTGCCCACCCCCCCCTCCACAAAATGAGTGGCATGTTTGATCCCATCTCTATACCTACCATAGAAAGATTACTGGAAATCGGGCCCAACTCATAGCTTTCCAAAGTTGTCATTAAAAAAGGATGCTGTACCATTTCAGCTTATTCCCATATAGAAGTAACTGAAGGGTAGTGTGGGGAGAGATGAAGCTCGTACTCAGATCTTCTGAGTTTAGTTCATTGTGGATTTGGTGCATGTCATCCTTGGAATGTTTCTGTAGCATTTACACAGGGTTGTCCGCATCAAAATGCCAGCCTGTACTTTTTCTTCCTGCCATCCACATTTCCCCTTACCACAGAAGATCTGTAGCAAAATCTCTAATAATAACCCATCGTACATTTGCAGTCACTGCTGGGGTGCAAATTCTTTGGCACGTTTTGGGGGTGGTGCGCAGTTGGTCAGCTTTGGGCTGACCTTTCAGTGACTGATCCCTATTGTCCCGCCTTCCTTTCATTTCTTCCTTGCATTAGCAGATTTGCACAAGATGTGTACTAATGAAAATTAATGCTTGGTACTGTTTGCTCTTAAAGAGGTGATCTAATATGTCTACCACTATTTCTCTAAACCAATTAATTCCCCTTTCCTTGGAATTGGTGTATGTGTCTGACTAAGTGAAAAAGCAGCATGGACTCCAGGAAGCAGCATGTATGTGCATGTGATTCTGCTCATGTGACACATCCTGGTACCTCCACTGCTGCATTGCAGCATTTATTTGAGCAGGCACTGAGCAAAAGCTAGGTTGAACAGAGAGCAAGCAGCAGCAAATATAAGAGAACAGATCTGGGTTTATGCTATGTGACCTGCCCAGTGCCTCATCACTAGTCTGCTGCCTTGATATGTGGTTTCAGATGTTGTCTTATCCCTAGTCTTTAAGAAGGGAATGGGGTGTGGGGAGGATTTCTGCCTTCATCTCAGCCAGCAAAAGTTCTCGGATCAACCCTGACTGGCTGGGTGATGGTCCTAGACTAATCTGGAATTCTGTTCCCAGAAGCAACAAAAAAAGTGATGAAAAAGTAACAGCCCAAGAGCAATTTAGGGAGAGTAAAAGGGAATGATGAAAACAAAGAAAGAGTATCATAGATTGATCACCATTGGTATCATAAGATTATTGGTTCAAAAATAAAAACTTACATTGGCTATTTAAAAAAGGTATGTTTCTTTATGGGTAGGTGAAGTTTTTTGTTTAGCTGTTGTAGATCATCAGTATTTATGCATTCATAGAATCATCTGAGAAATTTCCATACTTTCTTGGTACTTCCCGGAATATTGTGCAGCTGTTTCATTTCTAAATGGGTCTTTTAAAGCTATATGTGCAGGACGTTAATTGGAAATGTACTTTGACACTGTGGGATATTGCTCCCATTCATCCAAAACAGCTCATTAGAATCAGAACTCCCCTGCCCCAGTTATTCCTTTCCCTGTTTTCATCACAAACATTAAAAAATAGTTAATATAAGCTTTCTTGTGACTGATGCAGCATTCCAGATCCCACTGCATTTTGTAGTGAGCTCTTTCCTTCTGCCCCTTGCAGACCCATATGCAGACTGGAAGAAGAAGAAGAAGAAGAAGAAGAAGAAGAAGAAGAAGAAGAAGAAGAAGAAGAGGAGTTTGGAGTTGATATCCCGCTTTATCACTACCCGAAGGAGTCTCAAAGCGGCTAACATTCTCCTTTCCCTTCCTTCCCCACAACAAACACTCTGTGAGGTGAGTGAGGCTGAGAGACTTCAGAGAAGTGTGACTAGCCTAAGGTCACCCAGCAGCTGCATGTGGAGGAGTGGAGATGCGAACCCGGTTTCCCAGATTACGAATCTACCACTCTTAACCACTACACCACACTGGCTCTAACTATGAGGATTAATGCACAAATCAGTGAGCCAATCAATGCATGGTTTGACAACAGTACTTAAGAAGTGGTCTGAAGACTTCCTTCTTTCTTTCAGAAACATTTTTAAATTCCTTGGGGCTGCCAGTAAAGTCAGCAACACATCAATAAAAGGTCATTTAAATGCTTCCTGGAAGTGACAATACATCCAATCATGTATATAGAGATGCAGCCAGCAATATTTTTTTTGCTCCCAATAATTGCTCAAGAAGAGACTATCCAGAAAGGATTATAAAGAACTGCTTGATGAATAGAAACCTCCTCCCACATACGATTCCCCAAGAAGGAACAGCACAGTAATACTGTAAGCATGCTCAGTAAGTTCTTGCCTCACCTAGATCCAGTCCCAAATAAATTTGAGGGCTAGGCTACATTAAATAAGCTTTTAAAATTTTGAAACAATTAACAAGTAAGACATTTGGAAAAGCAGAACGGTTTAAGGATGGCTGCATCATTACTCTGATGTATCAAGTATACATGAGACCACATGAAACTCGATAGATGACTGGAAATGAAAAAAGTGACCAGCACCTCTAGATTACATCAAAATAATAGAAAACTACTCAACTCAGTAAATCATTTTGACGTACCTTTATTTATTAGAATAAGTTTCCCCTTCATCTGCTTTAGGTTCAATTTTCTAATGATTTGAGAGTCCCTGCATTTTCCCAGCCAACCACATTACCCTTGCTGTGGCCCTTAGTATAGAATATGTAACTGATTTGTTGCCTTTATGAAGACTGCCTGTGTTACAGTAAAATTCACTAAATGTTGCATCATCTAATAGTGACAGCACACATGGGAAAGTGAGTTATTCTGAGTTTCTTTTGCCCTCTTGGGATCTTGTTCCCAAGAGTGCAGCAGAGCTGATCTTAAAACATTGCTTAAACTCCTCAAATTAATGTTGCTTCTTCCACATTTGTGGAAGAAGGAAAGAAATAACATCTACAATATGTTCCTCGAGGCATGAAAAATGATGACACTTGTGGTGAAACTATGACTAGCATTTCATCAGAATTATTTAATAATATTTAAATATTGTTGCCATTTCAGGATAGGGATAGACTTTCATAGCAATCCATGTTCTGGTAACCTCCTGGTTGAATAACTGCATTGGATTATACATAGGACTGCCCACAATTATGGCCTAGGAGCCTCAGTTAGTGCAGAACTTGGCTACCAGAATTCTACCTAATACAACCAGATGTAGTAATATTATTCCAGTTGTAATAGGATGGCACTGAAACCTACCTTTGAATTGCTACTTCCCACACCATTCTCTCTAACCCAACATTTTTTTTGTTTACAACCTTTTGCCAAGTGCTGCCTAAATGAAGATGCATTTTGTATGCAGTAAAGAGAGAGGATATACTAAAGAGAAAATTTCCTAACAGCTCTCATATTGTTCTGCAAATCAGACTTTCCAGGATTCTGTGGAGGAAAGCCATGGATCTTTTTTCTTACTATGAACCGAAGGTATTCTGTGCACTGCAGCAAACATCTGCATGTATGTTATGATGAAAATTAAGCATCCTGTTCCTATAAAACACCCTAGCAAAATAAACCCTCCTTCAACTAGGTAAATGTAAGAGTAGGAGAGCTTCAGTAATGTTGGAACTTCACAGAAGAACTGATGGACATCATTTGAACAGAAGGTGTTTGCAAATGTGCCACAAGTGTGTAGCATGGCATAAAGAAGACTTGCAATCCACACAATAGTTATCTAAATACAAGCTGCTTTGGGCATTTTTGTCTCATATTGTAACGGGTTGCAGATGGCAACAAAGCAATCATGTGCCATTACTGTTAGAAGGGAAAGGTCTGACCCGATAAAGAAGACGAAGAACAAAACTTGAATCACACACCCAGAATACGAAATTGATCTACTGTTCATGATGGAATTGACCATAGATTTCGGTATAATGGCAGAAACAGAGCTGTAATGAGTATGGGTTGCTTGTGCATAAGTTGCCGCCTCTCCTGGCTATGTTGCCTTGTTTAAACCTTTCTGTCTGGACAGCCCTTCACTTCGTGGCTGCCTCAGTCGCTAGCAGAATCCGTCAGTGGGCATTTCTTAAACCTTTTCCAACATAAAAGTTGTTTGACGCCAAGTCTCCTCCTACTCTCCCTGCGCGGAAGCCTTCTGCGCAGGGAGGGCGTGGGTAGCGGAGGACCCGTGCTCTCCCCGCTGGTGTCCGGTGAAGAGTCCTGGAGCCCTCTCGCCGATTCCCCCATCTGCCCCCCCTTTATCTCTGGTGTTGCGCTGATTTGCTTCCCCATCTGCTGAGCTGCCTCTCTCCCTGCTGGGCCCTTCTCCAGCATCATTTGAGAGCCTCCCCTCCGCCTCTAGCTCCGATGTCAGTTCCCTGACATCCACCTCCCCCCCAGGACCCCCTCCACCCCCGGCCCAACCTGTTGACCCAACTTCGTCCCTTTCTTCGGCCGACGATGCGGGGAACCCCTGGAAGGAGCTGTCGCCATCCTCTGAGGATTCAAAACCCGCTTCCCACCCGCTCTGATCCCTTCCCGCGGGATGGGCCTCCCAGTCTGATTCTTCTTCCTCCAAAGTCTCTTCTCCCTCCCCTTCGGAGGCAGAAAAACCTACAAAATCCTCTTCATCGTCGGTGGTTCCAAATTCCTCCTCCCAGAATCTCGCTAGTGGTTTGGGTTTGTCCGGGAACAGGCGGTGGAATTCCTCCACCAGATACCCGTCAGTGATTGCTTCCGCGGGAACCCACGTGTTTTCCGACCCGGGTTCTCCCTCCCAAGCTACCAAGTACTCCACCTGGCGTCCTCGCCACCTTGAATCAAGTATTTCCGTGGCCAAGTTGTGGTGCTCCCTCTCTTCTACCTGCGGGTGTGTGGTGACTTCTCCCTCTCGCCCCGGGAATCCCCGTCCTTCCCTGTACGGTGAGAGTAGGGACCTATGGAACACTGGGTGTATCTTCATGCTGTCAGGCAATTTGAGCTTGAATGCCACGGGGTTTACCTGCTGTGTTACCTCAAACGGTCCCAGCCGCCTGGGCTGCAACTTCTTGCACCCCCCCTTAAAAGGTAACCCTCGGGTTGACAACCACACCCGATCTCCCACCCGTATGGTCTCCCCTTCCCTACGGCGCTTGTCTGCCTGCCTCTTGTAAATGTCCTTGGCCCGCTCCAAGTTCATCTTAAGTTGCTGGTGCAGGGTTTCCATTTCTTCCACAAACTGCTCTGCCGCCGGTACGCTCCAACCTTACTTCCCACTCCCCGGGAATGCCCTGGGATGACACCCATAATTGGCCATGAACGGGCTCATTCCCGTGGACACATGTTCAGCGTTATTGTACGCAAATTCAGCCAGCGCTAGTTTCTCTACCCAATCGTTCTGCCTCTCGCTGACGTAACAGCGTAGGTATTGCTGGAGTATACTGTTCACTCTTTCTGCTTGCCCGTTGGTTTCCGGGTGTCTCGTCGTTGAGAAGCTCACTTCGACCTGCAGCAAGCTCATGAGCTTCCTCCAGAAATGGGAAGTAAATTGTTTCCCGCGGTCGGAGATAACCCTCGAAGGAGCCCCATGCAACCTGAAAATGTGATCTACAAACAACCTGGCTGTTTCCTCTGCCGTGACCGCATGTGAGCAAGCTATAAAATGGCACATTTTTGTTAGTAGATCGACCACTACCATGACCGCTGTCTTCCCCCGGGACTTGGGCAAATCGGTCATAAAATCAATGGACACCACCTCCCAAGGTCTCCCCGGCGTGGGTAAGGGTTCCAGTAATCCTGCGGGGGCAGCCCGCTCCCCCTTTGCCCTTTGGCAGCGGTCGCACCCCCGTACATATTCCCGTACATCCTCCCTCACCCTGGGCCACAAGAACTGCCTGGTGACGAGCATCATGGTTTTGTGCTGTCCAAAGTGTCCAGCTGTGGGGTTGTCGTGGAGTTGTTTGAGTACCTTCCCCTGTAGGGTCTCCCCCGGTACATACAGCGCCCCCTTATAGTACAGCACCCCTTCCTTCTCCTCAAACCCTCCTTGGGTTTCTCTTCCGTCTCGGAGTTCCCAGATTTTAGTTTGTGCGAACATGTCGTTTATAGTGAGTCCAGCCAGTTCTCGTTTCCCCACCAAGGTTCCCCCACACACCCATCGGTCCTCGGGGATCACGTGTCGTATCTCCGGCGGCCCCTCTCCTTCCATGTACTCCTGCTTCCGGGAGAGAGCGTCTTTTCTCACGTTTTCCTCTCCTGGCATGTATCGGATTTCGAAGGAAAACTTGGAGAACTCCTGTGCCCATCGGATCTGTCTCTGGTTGAGCACTCGTGCGGTCCTCCAGTATTCCAAGTTCTTGTGATCTGTACAAACCTGGATCTTGTGCTGCGCCCCTATTAGTAGATGTCGCCATCGACGAAACGCCGCATAGATCGCAAGCAGTTCGCGGTCATACACAGTATAGTTTTGCTCCGACTTGTTCAGCTTTCTCGAGAAAAAGGCACACAGTTTCCATTCCTGCTTGCTCCTCCCTGGCTGCAAAAGAATCGCCCCAATGGCTCTGTCGGACGCGTCGGTCTCTAGCCTCATGGGTTTCTCCAGATCCACGTGCAGGAGCTGCTCTTCCTATGTGAACGCCTTCTTCAGTTTTTCAAATGATTGCTGGGCCTCCTCTGTCCAGACGAACTTCCTTTTGCTACTGAGACAATCTGTGATGGGTGCTGTCAAGTGGGCGAAGTTCTTGATGAACTTCCTGTAGAAGTTGCTGAACCCTAGGAACCTCTGCACGTCCTTCCGGGTTTTGGGAGCCTTCCACTCCAGCACTGCCTGCACCTTGCTTGGGCCCATCGCTAAGCCTTTGTCTGACAACTTGTACCCCAGAAACTCGACTTCTCTGGCGTGAAACTGACATTTTTCCAGCTTGACCCACAACTGGTGCTTCTGCAGTCGTTTTAGCACTTCCCTGACGTCTCTGACATGTTGCTCCTCATTGTCCGAATAGATTAAGACGTCGTCCAAGAAGGCTACGCAGTTCTTGTACAGCCGGGACATCAACACGTGGTGCATGAAAGCTTGAAAACAGGCGGAGCCCGACTGTAATCCAAAAGGCATAACTAGGTACTCAAAGGCCCCCAGGGGTGTGAACATTGTGGTCTTCCATTCGTCCCCCTCCCTCATCCTAATCAAATTGTATGCTCCCCTGAGATCAAGCTTGGTAAAAATTTTCCCCTGCCTCACCCGTGTTAAAATGTCGTCAATCCTGGGCATTGGGAAGGTCACTGGTTCCGATACCAAATTGACGGCCCTATAGTCCACCACGAGCCTGGGTTGATTAGTGTCCTTTTTGTCCACAAAGAACACCGGACTGCCCCCCACCGCCTTTGATTCTCTTATGAAGCCTCTTTTCAGGTTCTTGTCAATAAATTCCCCCAACTCCTTCATCTCCCTGTCCGACATGGCATACAGTTTACCCACCGGTAGCTGCGCCCCAGGGAGCAAGTTGATTTGGCAGTCAAAGGGCCTATGGGAGGGTAGTCTATCTGCCTCCTTCTCGCTGAAGACCTCCTGCAGGTCAGCATATTGTGGTGGCACCTCCCCTTTCAGCTCCACAGCTATCCCAGCCACCCTGGCCACGGTCATTCTTGGGGTTTCCCCCCCTAGACAGTGTTCCAAGCAGTAAGCGGACCCAGAGGTGACCGTTCTCAGATGCCATGCCACCACTGGATCATGTTGTGCTGGCCAGCTCATCCCTAATATTATTGGGGGCCCTGCCAGTGAGGCTACGTGAAAGGCGATGGTCTCCGTGTGCCTGGAAACCCTCATTCTCATTGGTGGGGTCTGGTGCGTCACTTCCCCTCCCAGAAGCTCCCTGCCATCAATGGTGGTTACTTGCAAGGGGAAATCCAGGGGCAGCAGGTGGAGCTGGTGCTCTAGTGCAAAGTCCTTGCTGAAGAAATTGCAGGAACTGCCTGAATCCAACAGCCCTTTCACCTTGACTGGGTGCCCATTCGGGAGTTCTAGCACCACTTCTAGGGCTATAGCCGCCCTGGGGGGGTCTGGTTGGGGCACTTCTATTGGTTGCTGGCCTGGCTGCTGTGCCCGCTGAGTGGCAGCCAAGCGTTGGCGTTTCCCTGCTCCTGCCCCTTTACCATCTCCTCCTCACCCCCTGCAGCTCCCACCATCCCTTGCAGGCCTTTCTTTGCGGGCAGACCCTGGCAAAATGTCCTGGCCGCTGGCAGAGGAAACACTTCTTGGTGGTTTTCCCATCCTTTCCCTCCCTCTTGCGACCTTCACTTGAGTTTGAAACCTCCCCCGCGCGCGCCCCATCTATTTCCATTGGCTCTGCCGGCGGGGAAGGCTGCCTTGGTATTTCAGGAATGCGGTAGTCATGGTAACGTTGCTCTCTCCCTTCCCGCTTCTCCTGGGCCCGCGCTTCCTGCCTTACACCAATCGCAAGCACAGCCTTGGTCAGCTGAGCCATCGACTGCGGGCGGGGTGCGCGGGAAAGTTCGTCCTTCACCGTTGGGGACAACCCCTCCTCGAACAGCATTTGAATGGGTTCAGAGTCCTATTCCCATCCGAGCCAGTGGACTAACATGGCAAAGCGTGACCAGTAGTCTCTAACTGACTGGTTCCCCTATTTGCAGCCCATCAGTTCCCGCCGAGTCACACTTTGCTGCAAATCACTGGAATACATCGCATCCATCGCCTGGAAGAACTTCCTCAGGTCTTTCAAGGCGGCATTCTGCATTGCCATTAGGGGCCTGATCCATTCTCTGGCCCCATCCTGCAGATGTCCGACAATATAGGCAACCCTCTCCCCATCGTCTGCAAAATCATTCTGTTGCAGTTCCAACGCGTACTCTATTTCCGTTCGGAACGCACTGTAGTCCTGGGGTTTCCCTCCAAATTTGTGTACCAGTCCCGGTACCTTCCTTGCTACGGGGGTGGGTCTGACCTGAGCATCCTGAACCCGCCTTTCTTTCAGCCGCGCCGTCAGAAGAGCCACATGCTGTTCCAAATCTCGGTTCCTTTCCACCAGATTTTGCACTCCAGCTGCTCCCTCCGTGGCGCCAGCTTCTCCGGTTTTGCTCATGATGCTGTCTGCCTGTCGCCGTGCACGAGCGACGTCAGGGACTGACGGATTGCTGTAATGAGTATGGGTTGCTCGTGCGTAAGTTGCCGCCTCTCCTGGCTATGTTGCCTTGTTTAAACCTTTCTGTCTGGACAGCCCTTCACTTCGTGGCTGCCTCAGTCGCTAGCAGAATCCGTCAGTGGGTGTTTCTTAAACCTTTTCCAACATAAAAGTTGTTTGACGCCAAGTCTCCTCCTACTCTCCCTGAGCGGAAGCCTTCTGCGCAGGGAGGGCGTGGGTAGCAGAGGACCCGTGCTCTGCCCTCTGGTGTCCGGTGAAGAGTCCTGGAGCCCTCTCGCCAATTCCCCCATCTGCCCCCCTTTATCTCTGGTGTTGCGCTGATTTGCTTCCCCATCTGCTGAGCTGCCTCTCTCCCTGCTGGGCCCTTCTCCAGCATCATTTGAGAGCCCCCCCCCCCTCGGCCTCTAGCTCCGATGTCAGTTCCCTGACAAGAGCCAACATACATCAGTGCCAAGTTTGTTAGGATGTGCAGATGATGATCAAGCACTACCGCTGCAATGATCAGAAGATTCCCAGTCACCGTTGTCATGTACATTCCTAGGAACAGAAAGAAGTGTAAGATTTGTAGTTCTGGAACTTCTGAGAATACTTTCAGCAGAAAGATGGATATGGAAGTAAAATTGCTCATTTTGCCTTCATTAGTTGCATTCATTCTGTAGAAGGAAGAATCTGAGAAGTGTTAACGTGTCAGTATTCATTAACCAGCTATTTCAAACAAGTTCCTCATTGTATCTTTCCGACATTTATGTGGAATATTTACCAGGTAACCATTGCTCATTTTAAAGTCAAACAGTATGATGACAGTTGAATCAGCAGCATAATGTTTCAAGTATATATGAGACCACTTGAATATGGACAGATGATAGGAAAAGAGAAACTTGATATACATCTCAAGATTCTATCAAAGAACTACCCAATCCCATTAAATCATTTTGAAATACCTTTGATGGCAAGATTCAATTCCCCTTACACTTGCTTTCAGGATACAATTTGTTAAAGATGTGCAAGTCCATGCATCTACTCCATGAAGTACTTTCAACCTTCCTGTGCCCCTTGCCACAGAACATGTAACTGATGTTTTTTGGTCTTTGAAATGTCTGCATATGTAAGGATGAAGGAAAGCAAATTATTTTTAGACTGTTTTGTCAACTTGGAATCTTACTCCCAAGTTGATGAAACAGCTGATCAGAAAACCTTTATTGAAACTCTTCAAGTTCATGTTGCTTCTTCTACTTTTTTTAGCAGGCATGATGAAATAACAAATGCAACAAGTGATTGAAAACAGGAAAAATGTTCACAAGTGGGCTGACATTTGTATGTACAGTGGTACCTCGGGTTAAGTACTTAATTCGTTCCGGAGGTCCGTACTTAACCTGAAACTGTTCTTAACCTGAAGCACCACTTTAGCTAAAGGGGCCTCCTGCTGATGCCGCACCGCCGGAGCACGATTTCTGTTCTCATCCTGAAGCAAAGTTCTTAACCTGAAGCACTATTTCTGGGTTAGCAGAGTCTGTAACCTGAAGCATATGTAACCTGAAGCGTATGTAACCCGAGGTACCACTGTATATATATATACAGTATATGTGTGTATGTGTAGTCAAGAAGTCAGTGTTGATTCAGTAGATGATATTGGAGTTTCATACACGATTAATATAACATAATTATATCTATGTAAGAAAGAAGGCCCACAACTCCAGTTCAAATTTTAACATTCGTATTAAAGGAGAACTGGTGTATAACAACCCAGTTATTTATCTAGTGAAGTGAGTGCTCCTTCCCCCTACCCACCACCCCATAGGCAATGCTGTTCCACTGAGACAAAGGCAAATGAAATAGATATCAACTAATGCAACAACTGGTGGTGGTGGTGGTTTTATGGTTAAAGGAAAAAAATAAAAAACAGAATTCCTGGATGTCAAGATCCAGATTTTGGGCAAGTACTGTTTGATGAGAGAACCCGAGCAGAGATTTAAATCACAAAACATGCAGCAAAGTAAAGCAAGGTGATACAGGCCATTAGACCTTTAAAACATCTGCTTCTAAGTTGCTTCCAAAGTTCATCTCTTT